>NW_015389616.1:50311-53057 GCF_001527695.2 Protobothrops mucrosquamatus
CAAATGGCTGTCCAGTCTCTTCTTAAAAACTTCCAGTGTTGGAGCATTCACCGCTTCTGGAGGCAGGTGGTTCCACTGGTTAATTGTTCTCACTGTCAGGAAGTTTCTCCTTAGTTCCAGGTTGCTTCTCTCCTTGATGAGTTTCCATCCGTTGCTTCTTGTCCTGCCTTCATTGTTTTCAGTGCCGTTGTACGTTCGAACAGTCCCTAAATGAATGGGTGTAATTCGAGGCCTACCTGTACCCCTGCGGGGGGGGGCCCATTGTAACTTTGAATGGTCATTAAACGACCGGTCATAAATCAAGGACTACCCATAGCAGACATGTCAAACACAAGGCCCGGGGGCCGGATGCGGCCCGCGAAGTGGTTTCATGTGGCTCACGAAGCCATCCTGGAAACCGTGAGGGAACGGCCCCCGCTGCCTTGGCCCTGCCCCAGGCCGGCCGGGAGCCAAAGTACAATTTTGTGGTGGCCGTCTATGCTGAAACGCATTCAGTCTTAGCTCCACAAGGTCATGTGGAAAAAGCGAGGAACCGGCCCCTGCCGCGTCGGCCCTGCCCCCTGGGTGCATGCTGGGGAGGGGTCCCCCTTTGTGAGGAATGAAGAAATGCACCATCGCCTGGAAGTGGCCACCAAATGGCCCTCGCCTACTTCACCTATCCGGCTTGATGGGCTCCGGAGGAGAGGTTTCGGCAGGCAGCGGGGCGCTCTCCTCACAGCGCCAAGAGCTGAGCCGGGCGGCGCGAATCGGATGAGAAGTGCAATGCTGCCTAGCCCCCCAGCCTGCCCAGTTTCAGCAGGCAGCAAGGTGTAAAGTTGGCGAGCTTCGCACCGCCCGGCTCAACCTCTCGGCGCTGTGAGGAGAGCGCCCCGCTGCCTGCCGAAACCACGCCCACCCAGTAGGCCACACCCACTCCATCCACGCCCACCCAGTAGGCCACACCCATCCAGCCCCCCCCCCCAAGGGAAACCACCATGCTGATGCGGCCCTCGATGAAATTGAGTTTGACACCCCTGTGTTTACAGGGTTGTTGAGGACACAGGTCCAACCTCCAAGTGGCCTCAACGACTCTCTAAAACAGTGTTTCTCAACCTTGACCATTTTAAGGCATGTGGACTTCAACTCCCAGAATTCCACAGCCAGCGTTGCTGGCTGTGGAATTCTGGGAGTTAAAGTCCACATGCCTTAAAATGGTCAAGGTTGAGAAACACTGCTCTAAAAGGATGCAGATGACCAGCTGTTTCAAAGGAGGGACCCAGGGCAGACAACATCCTGTAGCCGAGGAGGCTCCACCCCCTTTGGCACCGCTCAGGTGACCCTGAGAACGCAGGTCAACTTCCAAGTGGCCTCAAGGACTCTCTGAAAGAAGGCAAATGACCAGCTGTCTGCAAGGAGTATAAATCCTTCCATTCCCCACCATCCAGTCAGAGCTGAAGAAGCTTCTGGGATGAGAAGTGAAACGTCTTCAAGGGGAACGGAAGGATTTATCCTCCTTGCAGAGAGCCGGTCATTTGCCTCCTTTTAGAGAGTCGTTGAGGCCACTTCGAGGTTGACCTGTGTCCTCAGGGCCACCTGAGGGGTGCAAATGGGTGTGGGGGCTTCTTTCAGCAGTTCGAAGAAGGCTCCACACCCATTTGCACCACTCAGATGACCTTAAGGACACAGGTCAACCTCCAAGTGGCCTCAACGACTCTCTAAAAGGATGCAAATGACCAGCTGTCTGCAAGGAGTATAAATCCTTCCATTTCCCTTGAAGACGTTTCCCTTCTCAATCCAGAAGCTTCTTCACCTCTGACTGGATGGTGGGGGAATGGAAGGATTTATACTCCTTGCAGACAGCTGGTCATTTGCCTCTTTTTAGAGAGTCGTTGAGGCCACCTGGAGGTTTTACCTGTGTACTCGGGGTCACCTGAATGGTGCAAATGGGTGCGGAGTTCCTTTCAGCAGTTCCAAGAAGGGCTTCTGAGGTGACCCTGAGGACACATGCAAACCTCCAGGTGGTCTTAATGACTCTCTAAAAGGATGCAAATGACCAGCTGTCTGCAAGGAGTATAAATCCTTCCTTTTCCCACCCTCCAGTCAGAACCTGAAGAAGCTTCTGGGATGAGAAGCGAAAGGTCTTCCAAGGAAAAACAAGAAAGTCCAGTTGCTTCCTGAAAAAACAACCCCACCTTTGGGACAACCCTGATCTGGAGGACAGAGACCCTTCCGCGCACCTGACGCTTTTTCTTCTGCCTTCTCCCCCAGCACGTCTTTGTTCTCCGAGACCGCCCGGAAACCGTGTTAATAGACCTCATCCAGAGAACCAAGGACGCCGTGAGGGAGCTGGACAACCTTCAGTATCGCAAAATGAAGAAGCTGCTCTTCCAGGAGGCCCACAACGGGCCAGCAGTGGAAGCGCAGGAGGAGGAGGAGGTAGGCGGGGAGGGGGTGCGGACTGGGGGCTCCTGGGGGGGGGATGTCTCAGAGCTGGGTGGTTCTGTTGCGGACGTTTCCGTTATCTAGTAGTTTGTGGGGAGGAGGAAGAGGAGGACTACTGTGGGGGTCCTGGGTGCTCTCTGAGCTTGGTGGTTCTCTTGCAGACGTTTCATGACCCAACTAGGGAAGGAAATGGTTTTTGCTCTTTCTGAGACTTCTAGCGCTGATGACTTTACCTAGTTGGGTCAGGAAACATCAGCAAGGAAACAACCAAGCTCAGAAAGCACCAAGGATCCCACTTCTTTTCCTCCTCCTCCTCCTCCTCCTC
>NW_015389616.1:54825-63813 GCF_001527695.2 Protobothrops mucrosquamatus
AAGAAGAAGAAGAAGAAGAAGAAGAAGAAGAAGAAGAAGAAGAAGAAGAAGAAGAAGAAGAGGGGGAGGAGGAGGAGGAGGAGGAGGAGGAGGAGGACTGTGAGGTCCTTGGTGCTCTCTGAGCTTAGTTCCTTTCTTGCAGACATTTCATGACCCAACTAGGTAACATCATCAGTGGCATTGGTGCTGGTGCTAGCCCTGATGACGTTACCTAGTTTGGGTCATGAAACATCTGCAAGAAAACCCCCAAGCTCAGAGGGAACCAAGGACCCCTCAGTCCTCCTCCTCCATCATCTCCTTCCTTCTAGCCCTGATGACGTTACATACTTTGGCTAATGCAACGTCTGCGAGAAAACCACCCAACACAGAGAGCAACAAGGACCCCTCATTTCAGTGCTGAGCTACCAATATTCTCCTTTAACGATGCCCTAACTGGAAAGTTACATTTCAGGAGGTCCACTAAAACAGGGGTCCCCAACCCCAGGCCACAGACCACTACCGGTCCGTGGCCTGTTAGGAAGCGAGGCGCAACGATGAAGGTGAGCGACAGGGAAGCGGAAGTGCGCATGCGAAGGGGTCTAGGTTGCGTACTCCTCCCCCCCCGTCCTACCAGTCCGTGGAGAAATTGTCCTCCACAAAAACGGTCCCTGGTGCCGAAAATGTTGGGGGGCTACTGACCAAAAAGGTTGTTTTTTGAGAACGACGGCAAAGAGGCAGATACAGTAGTGGCCAAAATGGTGGAAACCTTTTGGGGAAAAGTGTACAGTAGAAATGGCACCTTTGGTTAAGTTTCCACCCATTTTTCTTCTCATTTCTTTATAACTGTAGCCTTGTTCACTTAATAATACTATTTTGCATCGCTTGCTGGGCGACCAGTCAACTCTTTGCACCACGACTTTAATTTTATTACGTTTTGCAAGCTCACTCAATGAAAGAACACACAAAAAAAAACCAGCCCACTTGATAGCGATCACATAACACACGGACAAATGTCCTCCTCTCAGCTTCAATACAGGACATCAATCACTGGATCCTACTGTGATTTGATTGGCTCATGGCCAAAACAAGATGATACTTGATTGGCTCTCTAAACACTCATGCTCATTGGCTACAATCAGATGAAGGAGAGCTACCTGAGATGATGATGATGATAATAATAATAATAATAATAATAATAATAATAATAATAATAATAATAAATAATAATAATAATAATAATAATAATAATAATAATAATAATAATAATAATAATAATAATAATAATAATAATAATAATAATAATAATGATAAAGTTGGAAGGGACCTTGGAGGTCATCTAGTCCAACCCCCTGCTCAGGCAGGTAACCCTATCCCAGTGATGGCGAACGTTTTAGAGACTGAGTGCCCAAACTGCAACCCAAAACCCACTTATGCATCGTCGAGTGCCGGGTGGGTGTGGCCCATTGGCTGGGCATGGCTACGGTGGTAACGGCAGACTGGGTGGGACTAAAAGTTCAATCAGTTCCAACTTTGCAACATATTTTTTTTCCCGTGAGAAGTTGAAATTGACTGAACCTTTTTATTTTTTTGCACACGGTGGTGGAGGCCTAAAGCGAAAAGGTTTTATAAAACCCAGCTGAAGGCCTAGGAGTGCCCACAGAGAGGGGTCTGAGTGCCGCCTCTGGCACCCGTGCCATAGGTTCGCCACCACTGCCCTATCCCATTTCGGACAAATGGCTGTCCAGTCTCTTCTTAAAAACTTCCAGTGTTGGAGCATTCACACTTTCTGGAGGCAAGGAGTTCCACTGGTTAATTGTTCTAACTGTCAGGAAGTTTCTCCTTAGTTCCAGGTTGCTTCTCTCCTTGATCAGTTTCCACCCGTTGCTTCTTGTCCTGCCTTCAGGGGCTTTGGAGAATAGCTTGACTCCCTCTTCTTTGGGGCAACCCCTGAGATACTGGAAGACTGCTATCCTGTCCCCCCTCGTCTTCCTCTTCATTAAACTAGATGTACCCAATTCCAGCAACCGTTCCTTATATGCTTTAGCCTCCAGTCCCCTGATCATCTTTGTTGCTCTTCTCTGCACTCTTTCTAGAGTCTCAGCATCTTTTTTACATCGTGGTGACCAAAACTGGATGAAGTATTCCAAGTGTGGCCTTACCAAGGCCTTGTAAAGTGGTATTAACCCTTCACGTGATCTTAATTCTATCCTGAGCAAGTGGTGCTTCCTTTTTCTGGTTATTTGGCTATAGCTTTTTCATAGAATACAGCACAGATAATTGAACAGACTTTGTTGCATGACATTCTTGATTAAGTTATCTTTCCGTTGATATAAAATGTTATGGTACTAGTCTCCCCAAAAAGTGGTGTTATTAGCCATCCAATCTCAAAAATACACTTTTTCCCCAAAAGGTTCCCACAATTTTGGCCACTACTGTATTGGCCCCCAATTCCCTCTTGCTGGAAACCTGCATTTGATAACGTCCCGAGTGTCGTGTGACGGGTCTTCAGCTTCTCCGCTCTTTTCTCTCTGGTCCCCAGGAGGAAGAAAACTACAGGGAGGATTCGGACGCTCGGCTGCGAGGATCGGAGCCCCAGTCTCCCCCCCAAGGGACGCGCCACAGATCCCACTACCGCAACCGGGAGCACTTTGCCACCATACGCACAGCATCGCTGGTGAGCCGGCTTGGCCTCTCTCCTGGGCCACAGCGAGTAGGCGCGGGCGTGCCCTTCGCACAACCCCCTTGCTTGTCCACCTGTCTTTCGAAAAACTCGTGGAAAAATATTCGCCCTACAGAACAGAGAACCCGGTTCCCACGGGTCTCTCCAGCGATGACTTTGTCTGTCAGTCTGCCCGCCTGCCTGTCTCTGTCTGTCTGTCTAACTATCTGTGTGTCTGTCTATCTGAAATCTAAAATCCATTATCTATTATCTGTATATATCTATCTGAAATTATCATTTATATCTGTCTGTCTATCTAAAATCTATCATGTTTGTCTCCAATATCTATCTATCTGTCTGTCTGTCTGTCTGTCTGTCTATCATCTATCTATCTATCTATCTATCTATCTATCTATCTATCTATCTATCTATCTATCTATCTATCTCTTTCTATTCTCTATATCTATTTCTATCTATTATCTATATCTCTCTATCTCTTTCTCTATTTCTATTATCTATATCTATATCTATTTCTATCTATCTCTTTCTCTATTTCTGTTATCCATATCTATCTTTCTCTGTCTCTCTATTATCTATATCTCTATCTATATCCCTATTTCTATTTCTATCATCTATCTATCTTTCTCTATTTCTATTCTCTATATCTATCTCTCTATTTCTATCTATCTCTCTATTATCTATATCTATCTCTTTCTCTATTTCTATTATCTATATCTATCTCTCTATTATCTATATCTCTATCTATTTCTATTTCTATCTATCTCTCTATTATCTATATCTATCTCTTTCTCTATTTCTATTATCTATATCTCTATCTATTTCTATTTCATCTATCTCTTTCTCTATTTCGGTTATCTATATCTCTATTATCTCTATTTCTATTTCTATCATCTATCTATCTATCTTTCTCTTTCTCTATTTCTATTCTCTGTATCTATCTCTATTTCTATCTATCTCTCTATTATCTATATCTATCTCTCTCTATTTCTGTTATCTATATCTATCTCTCTACCTCTATTATCTCTATCTCTATCTATATCTCTCTATTTCTATTTCTATCATCTCTCTCTCTATTTCTATTTATCTATCTATATCATCTATATCTATCTATCTATCATCTGTATCTATCTACCTACCTACCTACTCCTGTCTTTATTATTTATACCACGGGTTGTCCAACCTTGGCCACTTTAAGACATGTGGACTTCAGGTCCCAGAATGTCAACCTCCAGCATGGCCGGCTGGGGAATTCTGGGAGTTGAAGTCCACAAGTCTTAAAAGTGCACTTAACAAGTGTCTTGCACAGCAGTGGAAACTTTGAGCTCAACTGTGGTTGTAAGTTGGGGACTCCCTGCATTTTTCCTTGCTTTGGCACGGCCCAATACCCTCCGGGTCCGTTTCCTCGGCTGGCCTGGGTTTTGTGCTGAGGCTTTGGGGGACTTGGGGGGTGTCTTTCCTGTCCTAAAAACGGCCCCTGGGGCTTCTCGGTCCTCGGCAGGTGACCCGCCAGATGCAGGAGCACGAGCAGGACTCCGAGCTGCGGGAGCAGATGTCCGGCTACAAGCGCATGCGGCGGCAGCACCAGAAGCAGCTGATGGCTCTGGAGAACAAGCTGAAAACCGAGATGGACGACCACCGCCTGCGGCTGGACAAGGATCTCGAAACGCAACGCAACAACTTTGCGGCGGAGATGGAGAAGCTCGTCAAGAAGCACCAGGCAGCCATGGAGAAAGAGGTGAGGGCTGATTTTGTAGAGGTGTTTATAATAATAATAAAGTTGGAAGGGACCTTGGAGGTCATCTAGTCCAATCCTCTGCTCAGGCAGGAAACCCTATAGCAGGGGTAGGCAACCTTGCCTCTTTTATGACTCGTGGACTTCAACTCTCAGAATTCTGGGAATTGAGGTCCACGAGTCATAAAAGAGCCAAGGTTGCCTACCCCTGCCCTATACCATTTCGGACAAATGGCTGTCGAGTCTCTTCTTAAAAACTTCCAGTGTTGGAGCATTCACAGCTTCTGGAGGCGGGTTGTTCCACTGGTTAATTGTCCTCACTGTCAGGAAGTTTTTCCCTTAGTTCTAGATTGATTCTCTCCTTGATTAGTTTCCATCTGTTGCTTCTTGTCCTTCCTTCAGGCACTTTGGAGAATAGCTTGACTCCCTCTTCTTTGGGGCAGCCCCTGAGATACTGGAAGACTGCTATCATGTCCCCCCCTCGTCCTTCTCTTCATTAAACTAGACATACCCAATTCCTGCAACCGTTCCTTATATGCTTTGGCCTCCAGTCTCCTGATCATCTTTGTTGCTCTTCTCTGCACTCTTTCCAGAGTCTCGGCATCTTTTTTACATCGTGACCGTGAAGTCAGTATGCCCGTTCTGATCACCAGTGCAAAAAAGGCGCTTAGAAAGAGTGCAGAGAAGAGCAACAGAGGAGTCTGGGGGCTAAATCCAGAGGGAACTAAGTGTCAATAAAGAAGAATATTTGCAGCTCAGGATGGAAATGAAGGGGTTTTGCTGCTCTCTGAATTCGCTTGTTTTCCTGCAGACGTTTCATTACCCAACTAGGTCAGGGGTCCCCAACCTACAAGCTGAGGACCGGAAGCAGGCCCAAGGTTCTTGGCCAGCGGGCCGCGGAAATGGCTGGCCAGTGCGCGCATGCATGGGTGCGCATTCCCCCCCCACTCGTGCTACCGCCCATGGCCCTGTTGGCACATGCATAGGGACACGAACGGAGCCACTAGCCCCAGGTGTGTGTGCGCGGCCCCTTTGCGCATGCACGAACGGGCCACTAGCACCAGGCAAGTTGCACGGCCGTTCGTGTGAACGGGGCTGCTAGGAGGTGCACAGCCATTCGTGCATGCGCACGGCGCCAGCGCATGCCTCACGCGCAAATGGGGCTGCTAGGTTGCTTCTCTCTTTCATTAGTTTCCATCCGTTGCTTCTTGCCCTGCCTTTGAGGGGCTGCCCCAAAGAAGAGGGGGGTCAAATTATTCTCCAAAACAGCTGAAGGCAGGACCGGAAGCAAAGGATGGAAACTCATCAAGGATGATGTGTTTGTTTGTTAATATGGAGCTATGATAATTAATTGGATGAAATTTGAATCTCGTCTAATGGACTGAAATGATTTAAGGTTTGATATTACTCTGTCAGCTTCAAGAGATTGATTGATGGATGGATGGATTAGATATGTATAGGATAGATCAATATTTTATTTTAATTAGGAGATATTAGTGGAAGAAGAAATAAACAAGACTTATGATAAAAATTAAGGAATTAGAATATACCTGGAAGGGATACCTGAATTGATAAATGTGTTTATTTAAAGTTAAATTTGATTGTGGTATTGTAAATTCATAAAGCTCTAAAACAGGTTTAGGATTAATAGAAATTTAAGTTAGAAATGGATTAACTTAAATATATTAAGCTACTAGCTGTACCTGGCCACGCGTTGCTGTGGCTCAGTCTGGTTAAATGGAAAAGAAAGAAAAGAGAAAGCGCACGTTTCTAATATGTTTAATTTCACAATGCTAGCGTGTGTTGCTTTTACGTCCAACAGATGGCGCTGTTTTCCAAAAAAAGCATGTTTTTACCTGTCACAGGTGTGACATCTATAATATAATAGTAGGTATATAAAAACACAGCGCGTATTCAAATGCAACGTTGTGTCAAAATTTCAAAGCAATCGGTGAAGAACTTTCGAAGATTTAAGATTTTGAACAAACGAACATTTACATTTTTATTTATATAGATCAGTGTTTCTCAACCTTGACAATTTTAAGGCATGTGGACTTCAACTCCCAGAATTCCACAGCCATTGTATGGCATACAATGCTGGCTGTGGAATTCTGGGAGTGCCTTAAAATTGTCAAGGTTGAGAAACACTGATATAGATAGATTTGAGGGAGATAGAGAGAGAATATTTGATGTATTGATTGAGTTATTTATATATGTTTTATTTTTGGATCTTTGATTACCCCAGCACCACGGTGTGTCTTGAGCACTTTGTCTTAAGAATTCAAAAACCAATAAAATGTGTTTCAAAAAAAAAAAGAAAGAAACTAATCAAGGAGAGAAGCAACCTAGAACTAAGGAGGAATTTCCTGACAGTTAGAACCATTAACCAGTGGAACCACCTGCCTCCAGAAATGGTGAATGCTCCAACACTGGAAGTTTTTAAGAAGAGACTGGACAGCCATTTGTCTGAAATGCTATAGGGCAGTGGTGGCGAACCTATGGCACGGGTGCCAGAGGCGGCACTCAGAGCCCTCTCGGTGGGCACGCGCACCGTTGCCCCAGTCCTAGGCCTTCAGCTGGGTTTTATAAAACCTTTTCGCTTTACGCCTCCGCCGCCATGTCCAAAAACAAAAGGTTCAGTCAATTTCAACTTCTCGCGGGGAAAAAAAAGATCTTGCAAAGTTGGAATTGATTGATTGAACTTTTTAGTCCCACCCAGTCTGCCGTTACCACCACAGACACGCCCACCCAATGGGCCACGCCCACCCAATGGGCCACGCCCGCCCGGCACCCGATGATACATAAGTGGATTTTGGGTTGCAGTTTGGGCACTTGGTCTCTAAAAGGTTCGCCATCACTGGTATAGGGTCTCCTGCCTGAGCAGGGGGTTGGACTCGATAACCTCCAAGGCCCCTTCTGGCTCTAGGATCCTATGAGAACTGGGTGCAAGGAAGGCAGCTGGGGGTCGGGGTTGGGTTAGAGTCCTGGTCTGCCTAAGGGAGGTGAGTCTGTTGTTGGTGCAGAAAGATTCAGCCTCTTTCTCTCCTCTCCCGCTGCGGGGCAGGCCAAAGTGATGGCTAACGAAGAGAAGAAGTTTCAGCAGCACATCCAGACGCAGCAGAAGAAAGAACTCAACAGCTTTTTGGAATCCCAGAAGAGAGAATACAAACTCCGCAAAGAGCAACTCAAAGAGGTAAGGGGGGGGGGCGCGGGCAGAGAGGATTGATTTATTTGTTCATTGTCAGGCCCCCAAACCACGTGATCCTTCCAAGCCGAGCACTTTATTGCTTATTACCTGTATTTAATAGTTCCTTGCAAAGTGTAAGCGAGAGATTTTTTTTCCGTCAACCTCCGGCTCGAGAATCCAAATCAAACTCCAGGTTCATTCCGTCTCCGAGAACCGTGCTGTTTATTGAATACACTGCATGGGTTATGTCGAAGCGAAACTCACTCTGAGGTTTCATCCCCAGTTCATAGGCTTACTGTAGGGATTCTTCTGACATCCTTTGCATAATCTGTACCCCAACACGTAGGTTAAAAAAAGAGAGTTTCTTCCATGCTAACGAAGCAAACAGTTCTCTCGTGGCTGGCATTCATAAATGGCTGGCATTCACGACTCGGCTGAAAATCTGGCGGCGGCCTGGGATGTGGCCACTGCCGCAGCACTGGACCGAGTCGTGCCTTTGCGGCCTCTGACCCGACGCAGATCTCAATTGGCTCCCTGGTTTACCGAGGAGCTGAGAGAGATGAAGCGCCGGAAAAGACGCCTAGAGAGCAGTTGGAGGGCTAGCCGAACCGAATCCGACCGAGCACAGGCAAGGATGCATGTTAGATCCTACCTATTGGCAATGAGGGTGGCGAGGTCTAATTACTACTCCACCCTCATTGCGTCATCTGATAATCGCCCAGCCACCCTCTTCAGGGTGACCCGCTCTCTCCTTCAGTTGAGGGGGGGGGAGGATCCCCTGGAGGGGAGGGCTGAGGACTTTGCTCAATATCTGCATGACAAAGTTGCTCGGATCCGAGAAGGCTTGGACTCTGACTGGGTGGCCCCGGGGGAGGAGACAGGAGCAGGTCTTGAGACTGTTATATGGGAGGAGTTTGACTCTGTGGCTCCCGAGGACGTGGACAGGATACTGGGGAGGCTGAATGCAACCACATGTTTACTGGATCCGTGTCCCTCCTGGCTGGTACTGGCTGCCCGGGAGGGTACACGAGCCTGGCTCCAGGGAATTATAAACGCTTCTCTACGGGAGGGTGTCTTCCCCGTAGCCTTGAAGGAGGCGGTGGTGAGGCCCCTTCTTAAGAAGCCTTCCCTGGACCCAGATGTATTGGCTAACTATCGCCCGGTCTCCAACCTTCGCTTTGTGGCGAAGGTTGTTGAGAGTGTAGTTGCGTAGCAATTCCCCCGGCGCCTGGAGGAAACAGTCTATCTAGACCCGCTCCAGTCGGGCTTCAGGCCAGGGTACAGCACGGAAACGGCATTGGTCACATTGGTGAATGATCTCTGGAGGGCCCGGGACAGGGGTTATTCCTCTGTCCTAGTTCTTTTGGACCTCTCAGCGGCTTTTGATACCGTGGACCACGGTATCATGCT
>NW_015389617.1:0-36298 GCF_001527695.2 Protobothrops mucrosquamatus
CTACACAGAACATTAAGAGACTTTTGGCGGCCTAAGATTGCAGCAGATATCAAGGACTATGTGACATCTTGCCACACATGAAGAAGGGCCAAGTCTCTACATCAGAAGCCGGCAGGCCTCTTACAGCGTCTCCCCCCTTCACACATTCCCATGGCATACAGTCTCTCTAAAACATTACTGATTTAACCCATTATCCCCATCCAAAACTTCACAGTAATTTTGGTTGAGATAGATCTTTTTTACCAAGATGGCTCACTTCATACCTTGCAGAGGTTTACTCGATGCCGAAGAAACAGCCCAGCTTTTCCTAGACCGCATCTTTTGCTATTGTTGAATGATGTCAATATTAATTTCAGAAAAAGACCAGCAGTTCCTATCCAGCTTGTGCAAGGCACTGTTCCAGCTCTTGAATGTCCAGGTCAGCCTACCTTCAGCCCACCACCTAGCCACAAATGATGAAGTGGAGAAGACTAACCAGCTTCTCCAACAGTATTTAAGGTGTTGCACCTATTTCCAAGGCCATCATTGTTGTCTCTTGCAGAATTTTCTTATAATAACTCTCTCTACACATTGATTTCAATGACATCCTTTCAAGCTATATATAACACGCTCCCAAAAATATTACCAGACCACCCTGCACTAAACTCACCTGTCCCAGGAGCTGTTGACTTCTTACAGGTGTAACTCACTGCTCAGGCCCTACTGAAGCAGCAGCTTGTCCAAGCTAAGCAGTCTTACAAAAAGGCTGCAGATCCCCATCAACTGTAGGGATCTCCAATAGCAGTAGGGGACAATGTCAGGCTTTCTACCAAGTTCTTACCATCCTCAAGATCTTCCAAGAAGCTAGATGCTAAATTTGCGGGGCCATTCAAGATTCTCCAAGAGATCAATTCTGTTATCTTCCATCTCCAATCGCCTCCTTCTATGAAAATGCATCCACTCTTTCATTGATCTTTGTTGTCTAAAGATGCCGCTCCAAGTGCTCTACCATCCCAGCACTCTCTCCCCCACACACCAATCAGATGCAGAGGCAAAGGTGTTCAGTATTTGATTCATTGGAAAGGCTGCCCTGTTTCTGGAAGAATGCATGGTATTTTCATGCCCTGATTCAGTTCACTAGTTTTATCTACATTTTCCTGAGAAACCATGACTGGCCAAGGTCCCAGATCCCCGAGCCACAGTGCCTGAGGAATTCATCAATGAAGGAATTAACGACATTCTCTGAATTGCTCTGGGGAGAAGCAGGCTTACGATGGGTCTTCTACCTCTGGTCTTCAACACCCGGGTAGGGGAAGGAAGGGAACATCTAATGCTGTTTGTGTATTTCAACAACTGCCACCTGCCTCACCAGCCACTTCAAAACCATGGAGGAAGATTCTTTTGAGATTACTTCCCTCACACCCTTGCCAAGTTCCCATGATAACTTAGACTTTGAAGAGACTATGCAGGAGGGGGAGACCAGCTGCAAAGAGCCCATGGAGGAAGTGGGGCAAGTTGGAGGGGGGAGTGATGTAGGAGATGACCAAGCTAAGCCTGAGAGCGGGGTCAAACACATTATCAGTGTGGAGTGACTATGTTCCCGCAAGAGACCTCAGTCCAGCTCCCCTTGAATTCCATTGACGCTTATCTAGCACCAATTTGCCTTGACCATTAGTAAGTCAGATTCTTGTGTATAGGTAGCATGTAACAAACATGAAGTGCTTTGAATGAAACTCTTGGTTCCTAGTTATTTGTGCCAGATTTAAAATAATAAAATAAAATAAAATATAAAATAAGCTTCCAGCAAATACCTTAAAGCTCATTATTTGCCAGTTTACTATGGTTTTCACTTTTGTTAAGGCAGGGGTGTCAAACTGCCTGCCCGCAGGCCGGATGCATCATGAGGAAACTGCATCCACCCCATTGCCAGCAATGGGGAAAAAGTTTTGTCCTCTGCATATTCAGATCATCAAAGCATGCATTTTATAAGTTTGATTTTAGTTTTTTCAGACCATGCTTTGCTTACTTGCTTTAGCTCAAGCATATATTTTTGCAATTTATACACCAGTTCCTTCCCCCACCCACCCAGCTCTTCAAAATCTGATGGCTGGCATTTGTACATATGTAGGTATCTAGACATTTTAAAGAATTTAAAAATATTTTTAAAATGTAAAAAGCTTACATATATTGATATGTATATTGATATGACAGCAATATAACTTTACTCATAAATGATACACACATATCTCCAATCCATACACTAACATGCTAAGCAAAATGAACATCAAGGTTTCCTTTTTATACTATATACTATATACTATATATATACTATATACTATATACAATAATAATAATAATAAAATTGGAAGGGACCTTGGAGGTCATCTGGTCCAACCCCCTGCTCAGGCAGGAAACCCTATACCATTTCAGACAAATGGCTGTTCAGTCTCTTCTTAAAAACTTCCAGTGTTGGAGCATTCACCACTTCTGGAGGCAGGTTGTTCCACTGGTTAATTGTTCTAACTTTCAGGAAGTTTCTCCTTAGTTCTAGGTTGCTTCTCTCCTTGATTAGTTTCCATCTGTTGCTTCTTGTCCTGCCTTCAGGTGCTTTGGAGAATAGCTTGACTCCCTCTTCTTTGTGGCAGCCCCTGAGATATTGGAACACTGCTATCATGTCCCCCCTCGTCCTTCTCTTCATTAAACTAGACATACCCAATTCCAGCAACTGTTCCTTATATGTTTTAGCTTCCAGTCCCCTAATCATCTTTGTTGCTCTTCTCTGTACTCTTTCTAGAGTCTCAACATCTTTTTTTCATCGTGGTGACCAAAACTGGGTGCAGTATTCCAAGTGTGGCCTTACCAAGGCATTGTAAAGTGGTATTAATACTTCACAAGATCTTGATTCTATCCCTCTGTTAATGCAGCCTAACACTGTGTTGGCTTTTTTGGCAGCTGCAGCACACTGCTGGCTCATATCTAAGTGATTGTCCACTAGGACTCCGAGATCCCTCTCACAGTTACTACTATTGAGCAAGGTACTCCCTATACTATACCTGTACATTTGGTTTTTCTTGCCTAAATGTAGAACTTTACTTTTTTCACCATTGAATTTCATTTTGTTAGATAGCGCCCAGTGTTCAAGTCTGTCCAGATCCTCCTGTATCTTAAGCCTATCTTCTGGAGTGTTGGCTATTCTTGCCAGCTTGGTGTTGTCTGCAAATTTGATGAGTTCTCCATCTATCCCCTCATCCAAATCATTGATTAAGATGTTGAAGAGCACTGGGCCTAGAACAGAGACCTGGGGCACCCCACTACACACTTCCCTCCATGTAGATGCGGTTCCATCGAGGACTACATGCTGAGTATGGCCAGTCAGCCAGTTACGAATCCGTCTGGTGGTGATGCTGTCTAACCCACATTTTTCTATCTTATCAAGTATATACTATATACTATATACCAGTGATGGCAAACCTTTTAGAAACCGAGTGCCCAAACTGCAACCCAAACCCCACTTATTTATCAGAACTGCCCCCAAATGTTTTACCAAGTAAGAAATTATAAAGTGGGTCCTTAGGATCTTTATTGAGCGTAAAGTATAAGAGAACATGAGCTGTATTTTCAGTAGCCCCTTAACTGCAGAGGCATAGTTTTAGCTCATAAGGAACTTTTTTATATTACCCTTCCAAAACTCCTATAGCAGGGGTGTCAAACTGCCGGCCCACAGGCCGGTTTCATCGTACTGAAGCCGCGGCCACCAATTGCCAGCAATGCAAAAAGAGTTGCGATATGTCGCGACACATCACGTGATGTGGCAAGTTTGACACCCATGTCCTATGGGGAGAATGTTAAGAATATACTGGTGTAAGCTTTCACAGCTGCTATCCATTAGGCTTCAGAGTTTGGTGACTGTGGTTTTATTTTATTTCATTAAATTATATTTAATTATTTAATTTAATTTATTAAATTATACATTTTATTAAACTTAGATATGAAACCTGATATTACCATTTCCGCATTCTGAAGAACACTAATTTAGCATTATTTAATGCTCTTGTTGCACGCTATTGGATTCCAGGGTTCCAGCAGAACAGATTTCCTGACATTTTGCCAGCAACTACAGCTGGCATCTTCAGAGGCAAAGATGCCAGCCATGTTGCCAATGAAATGGCAGGCTCCCTTGGCAATGATCTATATGTGAGAAGATGTGCATTGAATACTGCCATTGGCATGCTTATTGCAGGTAGTCCTTAACTTACAACAGTTCATTTAGTGACAGTATATAATTAAAATAGCACTGAAAAAGTGACTTGTGATTGTTTTCACGCTTATGACCCTTGCAGCATTTCCATGGTCATGTGATCAAAATTCAGACGCTTGGCAAGTGACTCATATTTATGACGGTTGCAGTATCCTGGAGCCATGTGATCACCTTTTGCGAACTGCTGACAAGCAAAGTCAATGGAGAAGCCAGATTCATTTAACAAACGTGATATTAACTTAACCACTGCAGTGATTCACTTAACAACTGTGGCAAGAAAGGTCATAAAATGGAGCAAAATTTACTTAATAAGTGTCTCGCTTAGCAACAGAAATTTTGGGCTCAATTGTGGTCGTAATTCGAGGACTACCTGGACTAAACTGTCCACTCTCAAATCCCAGCCATTTTTTCTAGCTTAAGAAAAGCCAGCCGTGGTACTGACAACTAGGGAAATATGGGTGTAAAATCTATATTAAGGTGATTAGATTAGATTAGATTAGATTATCATTAATGATGAATTGTTTCAACAAGGAAAGAAATGTTTGGTGATCAAGAATTTTAAATAAACAAGAGTAGAGTAAAAAGCTGACCCCGACGTGATTCGAACACGCAGCCTTCTGATCTGGAGTCAGACGCGCTACCGTTGCGCCACGAGGTCCTGCGGATTTGCACTAGTCAAAGCTGTACAACTGCCTGAATGTTACTTCTCCACATTTCAAAGTAAAAGTTACCTAGTGGTTTACGAGAGCAGTGCACACGAAAAAGAGAACCCTACTCAGACTAAAAATTAGACATGAATATTTATTCTGATATTCCAAATTTTCCCTGCAGGACCAGGTGACCCGCTGACTTCGAAAAGCACTCAAGGTGAACAGCTATGGAAGTCTTCTCTCTACTTTCGGCTTGTGACAAAACCACGTGTTTTATCTTTCTGTTCCTTTTTTATTTGCTTAATTTCGGAATTCAAGCAGCCTTTTGGGGAAGCGGTCACATTTCTACGTACCGTCCATTTGCTTAGCAGAGTAGCAGACTTTTAACGAAACAGTGCACTTTCTTTCCCGAGCACACGTCGCTCTGCACGGTTTTAACTATTAATAATTTGTTAGAGTCTTGCCATTTGTATCCAACTTCTTATGGGTTTTTTAATTAAAAGCGCCTGACAAATTTATATTAAATTCAACCACCTCAGATAACAGCAAACTACAGATTTAAAAGCGATATGGGTTGGGGGAAAAATAGGTGTTTTTATCCACTTCCTCGTT
Source organism: Protobothrops mucrosquamatus (assembly GCF_001527695.2). Taxonomy (NCBI): domain Eukaryota; kingdom Metazoa; phylum Chordata; class Lepidosauria; order Squamata; family Viperidae; genus Protobothrops; species Protobothrops mucrosquamatus. Next base: position 5,500 of record NW_015389617.1, read on the forward strand.
AGTATAGTGGTAAGTATCCCCGCCTGTCACGCGGGAGACCGGGGTTCGATTCCCCGACGGGGAGAATGGATATTTTTCTTTATTTTTCTTATTTCCTTTCAGTTTACAAGCTGATCAACCCAGTGCATGATTGTAAATACTTTACTGCCAATTAAAAGTGAGGGGACAATTCAGATTCAAGTCTCTTTTTTCACAGCCAGGGCTTACTATCACTACACTTTGCTTATGTAGTTTACTTAGTAAAATTGATTTTTTTCTTTTTTATTTATTGTGCCCATGGTGCTGTAACGGTCATGCAGTTGTTAATCAAAATCATATAAACCTTCCCAGCTTAGTATTCTCCAGATGTGTTGGATTTCAATTCCCAGTAAAACAGCAGCTCCATGATTTGACATCACTATTAATATTATTTAAATTGCAACTGCAATTGCCAGTTATGAGTTTATTGTGTGTCTACAAAGCAAAATTTGCAAGGCCTTTGGGAACATTGTATTTCTTAAAAGCAAAAATATCACAGAAGAATCTGAATTCTCATAGGAAGTGTTGGAATAAAAATCCTGAGTTTCCTCTGTCTTCTTCACTTCTCAGGTAACAAAGTGACAAGGTTTGGATCTGTACAAAATTTGGATACAGTTTGTGAAGTCTGCAATACCTTTAATAAGAGTATGCAGAGTCTGTCTGGGTTCCAGAGCAGAGGAAGTGCTCACAAAACATACAGTATATTGACTGTTCAGACAGAAGGAGATACAGGGAAAGGAACTACTTTGCCTCTGTCAAACGTCTAGTCAGTTTCATCAGTCCCTATGCTACCAAGAAACCAGAAAGCTCCTATATGTGGTCTTGATATGGTGCAAACTGCTCACACCATCAGCTAGTCAAACATGACTTTTTGTGGAAATGAAAGAAGTAGGTTGAGTCAGCAACATTGAAAGAAATACCATCTGCACGATTAGGTTTTTGTTATTGTATACAGAGATTCCATCACTCTTAATCGTTAACTGGAAAAATGAACAATTATTAAAATATAGGCAGTAATTGTTAGGGCACTGCTGCTGCAACTAGAATACAATTAAACTCTTTTGACAATATTTATTAAAGGTACAGCAAAGCAGCCCTGTTGTTTCTGAGATTGTTACTTGATTTGTGCAAGATTAGTCTTGGGAAACAGTTGTGTCCATCACAACTTTAGAGTGAATCTCAATATATATATATTTACTAAAATGACCTTTAAAATGACCCAAATCTTACATGAATACACATCCTATGAGATTTTGATCTAAGACTGTGTGAGATTCTTGTGCAAAAACATATATGAGGGGGATTTGGGCCATTTTGTTTATATGAGATCTCAAATGTAAACTTCTAAATTTTTCCCCTTCAGCAATACAGTTTAATATACAAAGTAAGAGGATATGAATTTATTACCTATTATTTTATTTATTAAATTTTGAAACCATCTATCTATCTCATTCACAGAGAGTTTCTAGGCAGTATACAAATAAAGTATTAAAACATAAAAACTGTGCATAAAATTCAAAAGAGGCAAAGATTATAAAAAATCAGTATTAAAGTGTAATTAAAAGGCAGGAGGAAGGCCTTCGGGGTGCTAAACAGTCCTATGGCTGCTCCAAGCAAGGCGGCAAACCTTTCCAAAAGGTCAGGAGAGTGTCTTTCTCCCCCTCCCCCATGTTAGTTATTGCCCATTAATTGTTTACTGTCAATGACTTCAAAGTTGTTTAGGGCTATACAGTTTATAGGTTTAATTTTTGCTTCTGCTATATCTCAGGATTCTTGACATACTGGCTGGGGAATTCTGGGATTTGAGGGCCACAAGTCTTAAAGTTGCCAAGGTTGGATGCCCCTGATATAAAGTCTTGTTGTATGTTGGCAATGAATTGTTAGCTCTCTCTCCGATACGTGGGGTCCCCTGAATGTGTTAGTAGCATAAAACCCAATATTACAGGAAACCTGCACAGTAAATATTTAGGCTACCTAGGAATGTGATCCCAGCACATTTAAAAAGTGCCATTATTAGGAAGAATAATCTGTGTTTGCTATAGTGGTGAATATCTGTAGCTCGGGTGTAATTCTGTGTGATGATTAGTGGGACTAACTGGGTATCTTTCTGCAAAAAGAAAGGTAAGTTGTGATTGCTGCATTGTCCTTCAAGTCCCTGGTTGGTTTCTGCTGCTGGCTTTAAGCTTCCTTGGGTGCAGTGGTGGGATTCAAATATGTGAACAACTAGTTCTCTGTGTGGATGCTACATCTGGAAGTCCATTCTGGGCCTGGGCAAAAAAAAATTAGCTACCGGTTCTGCCAAGCTGGTGTGAACAGGCTGAATCCCACCACTGCTTGGGTGGCTGAATGGCTGGGTGGGAAACAGGCCAAGGCCTATGGGGACCTGATGAGGGAGGGACCAGGCCTAAAGCTGCTTCCCCTGAGGGGGAGGAACCAGAGCATGGGGTATCTCAGGGGTTGTGGGATACCTTGGGAAGCCTAGGGCAGACTAGCCTGGGCTATAGCTTCTATCTTCATGGCAATTTCAACTTGCTGTTCTAACATCCAGTTTGCTTTCTTTGCTTTCTTGGTCTTTGGCAGTCTCTTTCACATTTATCCTTAACTACTTCTTTGTTTCCATTTCACATTTGTTTTGATTCTCTATTAATGAGGTTTTAGGACTTCAAAGTAATTCCTCATGTTATCCTCAAAATTGGTAGGTCTGTGCTTAAGATCATGTTGTAACTTGTTTGTTTTGTTCTTCTGCTTTAGCTTGACTTGAAATTTGCATATAAGCAGTGAATAATCTGTTCTGCAAACAGCTCCTGGCCATGTCTGTGCTGTTATGTCTGATCTCTTTCATCTCCTTAGTAATATAGTCAATTTGATTCTGCTGGGGTCCATCTAATAATGTCCACATAGATAGGGATCATTTTAGTTGTTTGAAGAATGTGTTAGCAATAAAGAAATAATTGGATTGGTAAAAACTGATAAATTCTCGTGCTTCTTTTCTGTTTCTTAAGCAATACAATTCAACTATGTTTTCCTGCTTAATATTGCCACCATTGGCATTCCATTCTCTAAACAGAAGCAGCATATCAAGCTTGCATGTTTTGTTGATTTCAAATTATAAATGATTGCTAAACTTGTCAACTTCTTCTTCTGCATCAGTGGCTGGGTGTAAACCTGAATTACCATTATATTAAAGGCTGCCCATGATGTCTAATTGATATTACCTCATCATATGACTGCATTGTATCCAACTACTGTTACTGCTGTATCTTTTCTGACTATGAAGGCAATATTGTTCCTCATTGTTTTTCATGTCTTGAGTAGTAAACAGTATAATCTGACTGATAGCATCCAGGTCCAATGTATTTTAATTCACTGATATTTGAGATGTCAATATGTACATATAGTCCTTGTTGAATGACCTCTCATTCAATGACTGTTTCAAGTTACAATGGCACTGAACTAAGGGATAGTTGAGATCATTCCAGCATTCCCCATGGTCACATGATTGCAATTCAGGCATTTGACAACTGACTCACAATTATGACAGTCACACCATCTGCTGGTCACATGATTACCATTTCCAACTTTCACTACAAGCTTCTGACAAGCAAAGTCAATGGCAGTACGTAGCAAATGGCAATAATAGGGCCACAGGATTTGACCAAGCAGAATTCATGTAACAATAGAAACTGGAATGACAGCAACTACTGTCATAAATCGACGCAGTCACGTGACATTGTGCTTTGTGACCATGTTACTTACCAATGGAGTTGTGGTCCCAATTACCACTGCTAAGTGAGGACTACCCATATTTGACTCATTTAATATTTCATTTTGTTGAGCTTTTCCATATTTATGCTTATAAAGTTTCATGTTCACTGTAATTTTATCTTTGTAGCTTCAGATGATCTTTTCCTGTCTGGCAATTTAGCAACCAGACATTCCAAAGGCTTTATGTTGAATGCCACTTCACCTTAAGGTCCCATCATCCAGCAATGTATCAACAATCACTTCATATTGTCTATCCATATTGTCTACTGTCTATTGCTTTTCTTAGTAAAATATATGAATGGTTTGCCATTGCCTTCTGCCAGTCAGTATGAAATGATGATTGTGTTGTTATCACTAAAATTGTCATCTCACCCCAGCACACTTTTATATATATCTTTGTCTGATATAGGTGTGTGCTTGCTGTACCTGACTTCTTGTGTGACCCCTGGCTGGGAATATACATTCTTGGAATTTATTCCAGGCATGCTTCACTTATCCCTCTCAGGAAACCCCACATCACTATGATGGAGGACTTGGGGTTATTATACAATAAAATTATACAATAAAGCATATATCATTGAGACAGTAATCATGATCATGATAACAATAAAAAATATTAAATCCATGTATCTGTGCCATATGAAAAGTATGTATCCGGCACAGAAATACATATTTGTGAACCAACTAACCTAAACTAGCTAACAGTAACCGTGTATTAGATTTTCTCTCTGATCATGGGAAAAAACCCTGAAACATGTCAGTCACAGAGATATCTAAACACATTTTGTTTTGTTTCCTGCAGGCAGGGACAATTAATTATATTTTTGAGGGTGATTTTTGTGTGTGAGTTTGTTTTGTCAAATCTTTTACCTCTATAATGATCATCTGTTATAAAGGTGAATAATGGAAAATAGTGTTTGAAGTCCTTATATGCAGTACATGTAGATTTATTAAATGATCTTTCCCCCTCCTTTTTCTGTATAGAACAAACTATAAAAACAATTAACAAAAATGCCAGTAGTTACACTGTGACAAATTACGTATTCAAATAAATGGACTCTGTGTTACTATACGTAAAGCCACAAGGGGGAGCAAGTAACACAGCTAAATATTCTATTCCATACAAAATTTCTGACTACTTTTCTTCCTACAGGTTAGGTGAACTGTCTGGAGAGAAAATATGATGCTGTTTAAAACAACATTAATACTTGGCTCTCTCTTTCACACACACAAATTTTATACATATAAAATTCCAGCACAATTGTTGTTTCATTATTTCTAGAAATGAATTTCAGTTCACCTGACTGGTAGTCCAGTTGATGTGTTTGTAAGTACTGTATGAACAATGGGTTTTTCTCCAATGCAAGAACAAAAGTACAAGGCCATTCCAGATATTTCCTTCCTGATTTTTCCCCCAAAGAGAGTATTCTCAATGAAATGAACTGTCTATAATTACATTTGTGGCTCCATAAGGGACTTTCTTTAGAAATTGGCATTGTCACAGCATGGCTAACTCTTGCCAATTCTTAATACCTGGTAGTTTTTCTTTGGAGCAAAGGAAGCAGCTGTGTTTCTAGTATTCTGTGGAAAATTAATGCATGAGGAAAAAACCAATAGCATACAATTAGAAATAGACATTGGTTATAAGCCATTGGAAGAAAAAAGTCAAAAGGGCTGAAGAGCCAATATATATTTGCAGTTTTTGATATTTTAATTATAACTGTTATTTCTAATTCTTTGATTAAAAAAAATCCCTGGTGAAATAGTGCAGACTAGAAGAAATCTGACTATTTTTTTTAAACGTTTATATTTGATAAATTTCTATCATGTTATTAGCAATTCTTATATTCTTTGCCTTTTTGTATTTTATTAATTGATTTTTTTTTAAAATGACCCTGCAATTCATTGCACTGAGGTGGAGTTGGAGTGACTGAATGGAGCTGAGCATTTACTGGCCAGATGTCCTCCCTGATGCCTATGCGGTGTTTGCAGCAGATATTTTCTTTTTGCGTCCAGAAAGAGAAACATCTGCCGCTATCTAGGATTGAATTCACAGCCTCCTGAGGCCACCATGCCACTCCCAGAATCACTCAATAGTGAGATGGGTGGCACCTAAATATAATAAATAAATAAATTTACAAAAAATGAAATTAACAAACATCTTTGAACAAAACAGTAGTATTAAAGCATTGCTTAGAACCTTAGCCTTCAGCAATTATAACTTTCTAAATATTTTGAATATAATTCCAGTCATCCACCAGGGATAAGGTGCTACCTAGAATATGGTAGGAATTGTAATCAACACAACTGGAAGGGGCTGAGCTAATTGCGATGAAATTTTTTAGAATTACAATATATATCATCTTCAAACGATCACAACATTTATGTAGTCATGTTGATTTTAAGACAGTTTAAAAATACAGCATTTAAGATAGAAATGCAGCCACGTTAAGTCCTTCAAAAGTTTACTGATATCAAAAGATCAACAGTTTGCTTAAATCTAGCAATACATTTATAAAATTATTCAATTTCATCTAGTTTTGTATTCTTATTGTACAGCTAATTATTAAGTTAATATTAGAGTCTTCTATTCGAGGGAAACTCAACTTCATTTATCTTTGTACTTGAATTTTGCTGTTTGCTTTGTTCTAATCCTTATATTGTGTGTAGTGCAAATTAAAATTAATTAGATTATTAATAATGTTTTCTGTTCCTCAGTTCATGTTTACCTTGACTCATTAATCTGTCATCATCAAACATTTGATCTTAGACTGTGGATGGTACTCTACTCCCTCTAGGAGGGAATTCTATCTTTGTTTCTGATATGAACTTGAATGGTTTCAGATATTTATTTTGAAATGTCTACTTATCAAACTTTTGCAAGGGTTCAGATGCTGTCATCTTCTATTTGTAATCCTCCTCTATTTTTTTCCACTACTCTTTGCAACTTTTATTCTTACATCCAAAATTCATTATTAAAGAAACAAAATGAAAGAGCTCTAAACTGCTATTAGCTAGAAGTTGTTCAACTAGAAACACTTCTTATTTCGGGCATGTTCTTTATGTGCAAATTATTCTTGCTCATGTTCTTAGGTGTTCTAAGCTCCTAGTGCTAGGCCAAAATAGTTCTTTTTGTGATACTTTGCTGTTGAATGGAATATCAAGACTGTGATTTCTAATTTAGATAATATTTGTTATGCAGGTGATGTAATACATCTTGTGGCAAGACTGACATGTGGATATCAACAAATCCAAATTCCACTTTTGTAATGAATACCAACATTTAAAAATGAGAAGAATTATGTTAAAATATGTATTTATTGCCTTGCATTATTTCTATGGACAGCCAACCTAAAATATAACCTAAATATAATAAAAACAATCAGGCAAAATAACACAATGTGAGCTGTTGCATTCTGAATGAAGTGAAGTTTCCAGTTGATTTTTCTCAGCAGATTGCAGCAATCCAATTTTATTTTAATAAAGACAGAAGTGAAAGTTGTCAGGACCTCCCATTCCATAAATGACTACAACTGGTGCATCAAGCAAAGCTGAGCAAAGTTCCCATGGCTAGCCTCTCCTGTTTATCAAACAAAGGCTGTGTTTCTAAGTTGTGGACTTGCTCCTTCAGGATGAATACAATTCCATGCAGGGCCAGTTAGGGGCTATTGCTAAACCTGATGGCTTCTGGACAAACAATAACTATGTCTGGCTAGGATTTATTTTAACTCATTTCATTCTATCCAATTCCATATCTAGATGCTGCATACCAACTTTCACTGTAACTATCTATTCCGGTGTGGAGATATATAGCTGGTTATCATTAAAAAACCAATTAGGACTTCCGGTTTGCTATCGCAGTGCCTGCGGACGCAAAAAGGCAAGCTCCATCTTCCGTGTCCAAATTCGTTCTGCTGGGGGACCCTGGAAAGGGTCAAAAGTTGCCCTGTAGGGACGACAAGCAAGGAGGGGACCCCCATTTGATCGCAGGAGGCAGCAGCCCTTCCGTTTGATCTGGGGAAGCCCTCCAAACCAGCGGGGGAAAGACCAGCCATACCAATATGGCTCGTCACTAAGCTGCTGACAGCCGAAGTCAAAATTACCACCAAGCAACTTTAAAGCAATGCAGATGAAACTGGGTGAGACCTGATCCTCTCTTTAAGATTTTAAGTATTTTTTCCTGTAAAAGCTGCCCAAAGTATTTTTCCCCCTGTGAGGAGAGAGGGAAGGGAATTTCTATCCCACCCTCTAAGAAAAGCGGCGATTAACTACCCAGGGGAAACAGAGCAACTATAAGAACAATTTTAATCTAATTGGATGTATATGCTTTTGAAACCTGCGGACTAAAAGTGTTCCTTTTCTCATTGGAGACGTTTGTTTTAATTTTTTTAAAAAATAAGACTTGAAAAACCACCATATAAATTTTGGATTTAAAAAGCTTAAAATGGCATCGGTGACATCTTGTGGCGAAGTAGGGTATTAGAATTTGTTATTGCCCAAAAGAGACTTTGCTTGAAGCCCAGACTTTAGATAAAATGTCCTTGACCTTGACAACTACCACCTGTGAAATACCCAGCTGCAAAGAAGGAACTTCTGGGTGGCATATCTAGCCTGTTTTGAACTATGAATGTAAACTTTCACTGAGTCTCAGAGCTATACTTGGGGAATTGCTTTCCTATTTCTTTACATGAGAAGCATATGTTATTATATGAGATGATGGAACACCTTGTACTATAAACTTTTACTTGACAAACAATTTCTACTATAAAGACCACCTATAACATGTGAAATAGATGTGCCATATCCAGCTACAAAAGACAAAAAACTATTTTTAATGTTTGATTCTAAAGTCTGCAACTTAACGTACTATTAAGAGAATATGGATGAAGACCAGAAAAAATCCTTTCCATGTTGAAATCAATACATGAAACCATCCTTTCAGCTTGTGACAAAATAAGAAGCAACATAAAGGAACAAGATGCTAGCTTAAATATACAAACCCAGATTTTGACTACAACCAAAGAACTAATGCAGGAAATAACAGGAAAATTGGAACAGCTAAACACCAAGACAGATGACCCAATTGATCAACAGACCCAGCCAATGGAAAAATCAGAAAAGGGAGTGACAACATTGAAACTGGAAAAGACTTTTTACAAAAATCAGAAGAAATTTGAGGAAAAGGAAGAAGAACAGACTGAATGGAAGATAAACATATCAGGACAATTGTGGGAAATTGGAGTAATAGAGAAGCAATCTAATGAATACAAATGGGCTTGTTCTTCCAAAAAAACTTCAATCAAATGGCCTTTCTTATTCCAAATAATATATATAATAATAGAGGGAGAACTATTTGATGATTCAAAGGCACTGACATGGAAGGTTAGCTGGCAAAGGAAGAAAGCCAGAGTAAGGCTGAAGAAAATAATGGCTTTGATTTATTAGAGGGGATATTATATTACTAATTAGAGGCTTGAATATGGTGGAAAATAGATAACTTTTAGAAAATAAAGTAATGTTGTAATTGAATAGCTAAGATGTGTAACAAGACTATTAGGCTTTAGTATGAAAAGGGAAAAAGGGAGGGAAATGTTGGAGGCAGGGTAAAAATCTAGCATAGATTGGTAGAGAGATGGTTTCTTCAGGAGGAGCTGCACTAACATCTCCTTCAAGGAAGGTGGTACAGCTTCCTCTCCCCCAAATGATAGATTTACCACCGCTTGAATCCAGTTGCCTCCCCCACAACACTTAAAAGAGCCAGGTGGGACATGGACATAATCTGCAGGTGGCAGAACTGAATTAAATATAATATAGTATATGCAATGAATATAATAATATAAACTTGATATGCATAGTCTAGGATGCTTTTCTGCAAACATCTCATGTAGACAGAGGGAAATGTGAAGGAGTACAGCAGCCTTTCCCAATTTAACATCTTCCAGATGTGTTGGGATTGCAGTGCCCATAGCTGAATGCCATGTTTGCTGGAAATACTTGGAGCTATAGTCTCAGTCCATCTGGTGAGACTATCAGATTGGGCAGACTGCTTTATAGCATGAGAGACTTCTCTCATGTGTTCTGTAAGGTTGCCAATGTTTCTGTTAGTCCTGCTTGTACTACACCAAAGCAGGGCAGAGAAGTAGAGTGAAAAAATTCTTTATGATGGAGTTACAGTGCCAGGTAAAAGTTTAAAAAATGGCACCAATTGCATGTCAGGCTGTATAGGAGAAAAATAAGTTAGAAATCTTAATTCCAGGTGGTTAAAAGTATCAGCTGAGTGTGTGTGTAGTTGAATGTGCATATACGTATGTGTATGTGTACGTGTATATGTATATGTGCATGTGTGTATTATCTCTCCTCCACACTTCTGCTCCAATATAGAGGTGCCCTAATTAGGAGTAATAAAAGTTTTGAGGAGGGCAAAAATAGTTTTAAAAATATAAATAGGCATCTAGGAAGATGGAGAAGTAACCAGCAGGAAGGTGAAACCTGAGGAGTATTTTTAATTACCTTTTAATGTGATTTAGTCCAGAAAGTCAGAAAGTTTGATTAGGGGCTAATTAAGCATAAACATGCATTATGTGTTAGGGGCAAAGACTGCATAAATCAAGTCTTCTTGGAGAATTACCTCAGGATGCAGTGAAAATGACTAGTTACTTTTTGTAGTTATTTTCAAATAGCACATTTTCCCAGCAGTCCTCCAAGGGAGAATATCAAAGCATGACATTGAAACAGCATCAGTCTCTCCATTCTCCTAAATCGTATTTCCCTTCCTTAATTGGCTCCTGCCTGCTTTAATAGCTTCATAAATGATGCAAGGGAATAATTAAATTGTACATCAGTTGAAGTTGCAGACAGCACCAAACTAGGAAGGATATCAAACATGCTGGAGAAAAGAGCCATGACAAAAACTCCCAATGACATTTTCCAGGCATAATCAACCCAGCAAGATCATCAAAAAATGTATTTCACAACTACAATGTTCTAGAAAAACCAGTTTCTAAAAAGATCTCCTCTGTGTTCATCAGATTAATTATTTTCTTGCATGTACAGTAGTCATGTCCTCCCTCAAGGGTGATTAGAAGTTGATTTGTCCTTTTAAGGTGTGATGTATTGTCAATCAATGATCCTGAGGATACCATTTGTTTCTTCTTTCCCAAGTAGGCTTGTGTTAGATCACAGAGATGATGACAGTGATATGATGATGATTGGTGCAGATATTCTTTATGTCATTGTATTAGCTATATGATTGTGGGACAGAAATTTCATATACAGAATTATATTTTACTTGAAATTATAAAGCTCTGGAAATGATAGTTTGGAGGAAAGAACTATGTTAGAAATAATCCTGTGAATGTATTTGTTTTGTTTTAATGATTGTTAATGAAGTATATTTGCAAAAAAGTGCAAGGACAATATGATGCAATTCAAATGCATTTGTCTTTAGCTTCTCTTCCAATAATGGATTTTCTGCTTAGAGAAACCTAAGAATGGTGTCACCTTCATTAATGAGTCTAACAGACTTAATGGCAGGCTGCTGTGGATAGTTATTATTGAAATTTTCCTAAATGCTCCTGAATGTAGTATTGCTCAAGGGCATCATAGCAATTTAAATTGTCAACTAGACTCAGCCACTTAGAATCAGGTCCAGACAACTGAGGACAAGCTGAGCTTTGTATAAGCTATACAAGAAAATATAATCAAAGAATATAACATGCCACATGATGAGAAAGAGGGTGGAGGTGGTCGAGGTGGGAGGTAGAATAGACACAGAGAGATATTCAGTCAGCATGGAACTGTTTTTTATAAACCTTATTTGAATTTAAAGTAATTAGTCCAGTTTCACAATACAGATTGGAGACATATTCCAGTTCAGAAAAGACATTTTAGGTACAGATTCCTGATTTTTACAATTTATTATCAATTTAGAGTAAATAATTAGTACAAACATAAACATGCTTTATCTAATCTATTATTTTGAATAAAACTTTATACCAAATTATTTCCTTTTCTCAGGGCTTTTTTCCTGAACAATACTAATTTTAATGTTTGAGTTTCCAGGCTACTCTCTGAATTGCAGATGAATCATTTCAGAATTTATATTGATAAGTTTAGCGGTGCTAATGATGTATTTCAAAGCGCCCATGGGCTAAAATAGCAGGAACTGGGGGAGGAGGGAAGAGGGGAGTGCTTTAACAATAAATGTTGTATATAAAATTTACTCTTTGTTATTCTAACATTCTACACAATGCAGTAATGATATGTCAATACTTACTGTATTGCAGTGGCAATTGTTTCAACTTTTGCTTCATTAAAGAGCTTCTTAGATATATGTTGTTCCTTAAATTCAGCTATGCACACCCAATTAAATGGGGATAACAACTGTGATGTGCCACTGTATTAAGAAATACTTGAAGCATTTAAGAAATGGATTTTTAAATAATATTTTTAAGTACACACATAAATTCGTCTGACATAAATTTGTAAGAACAATTAGTTTGTAATGTGTTCTTTAACACTCCAAAAAGCAAATAAAAAATTTTCCCCCTATAATTTTCTGAAAAAAATCACAGTACCACAAGAATGCAGGCTGATAAGGACACTTAGTTTTCTGATGTAGTTTGGTTGACTAGAAAAAGAAGGAAGAGCCTATGATCCCAAAATTAATTGTTTTATGTTCCCATCAAGGATTTGTTATGTTCTTCCTCCATGAATCCAAGTGCTATTTAGTCTTTTCTGTAGAGCTTAAAAAGCAAACACATTGATGATCATCTCTCTGTATTATTGTTCACATGCTGGATTGTCTTGTTTGTTTTGTCCACATGGGGGAGAAATAAGATTGATTACTTCCTGGAGAACAGAAATAAAGCAGAGGACTTGCAATACTTTGGAGCAAGTTAGAGGTTGGTGAAAGGATTAACTCTTTGGTCCACACCTATTGAAAGAAATAGAGCCTCTAGGAAAACTCAAGCATTTGCAGATATATTACTTTTGAGAGTTACGAAAAATGGAATGCTTTTCCTAGCCAAAACTGTGTTTTATTAGATGTAAGAAAAGCATTAATGTTATTTTTATTTTATTTATGAATTTATAATCCACTTCAATTGAAAAAAATCTAAGCAATATATAACAGCCAGAGCTAAGCTAATACAACAGTAAAACATAAAATAATGTCCAGTGAAATCTAGTATATCACAAAAGAGTTAATTCACAACATGCAAGTCCCAACGACCTTCTAGAACAGCCACATTTTAACAAGTTTCCAGATGTCCATTTACATGAGACCTTCTCTCACTCCTGGGACTGACCTGCTTCAGAGAACAGGAGCTTCCACAAATAATGCTACATTCAGAAAGAACCTTAAAAAGGCAGCTTTCTGATTTTTTTCTCTTTCTACAAAGTTTGAAAAGGTAGCTCATGCATGTATCTTTCATGGAGAGTAAGAGAAATGTCTGTGGAGGGCTCAAAAGACAAATGATGAAGTAATCTTTGACTCTTTTGTAAATGTGTCCTGATGTTGTAGGCTCTATCAAGGGGCTGAGCTTCTAGTCTAATGCAACATTCATTATTGACAAAAGAATTTGATGCTGTAGATGCATGCAGATTCTATTTTCAACTGTTAAAGAAGAAGCATTAAAATATCCATTCATATTTATGTTTCAATTCTAATATATTGAGTAAGATGCATATCTAATACTGTAATGTTGTAAGGCATTTTTTCTTGAGCTCAGATGCAGCTATTTGGTCAAAATTGCAGGAGACTTAATCCTGTGAAATCTCTGTCTCAAAGAGAGTTAGTTTTCCCTACCAATCGGAAAAGAATGACAGGCAGCATCCAACAGTTAATTTAGAACTCCCTAATTTTGAGGAATGCTGTTTTGTTCAGAGTCAGCTTTATCTGGGAGCTGTGCCTTGGCTGTTTTTTTCTGGATCTTTATTCAGCATTTAATCTCCTGCCTCCTTCATCAGAGGCAAGCATGACATTTAAGCCTGGCAAAAAGCATCTGAAAAAGTTCACAATCCACCCAAATTACCCAGATTTTTTGACAGAATGATTGCTGGTACTGAAAGTTGAGAACTACTGCTATAAGTTCTTGTTTGCAAACTGTAATGGCTTGTGAATAAAGCTAATGTTTCTTAAGTTCTTTTAGTTGCTTTAATAACATTTTTTTCTTTACGCCAGAGTTCTAGAGAGTTGAAAATTCATACTTTATCACCCATTGTTGTTCTAGTGTGGACCAAATTATTCAAACAATGTCAAGCTCCTTATTTATTGGTTTTACCTGACCACTGCTTAAAACAATTAACCATAAATATTTACTCTCATATAGCTGCATGCTATATTCATGGAAGATATTGTATAATTAGTCTTATTATATAGTTAGTTTCAGTTTTGTAATGCCTGGTGGCCAGATTTTAAACAATAATTGCCCTGCTGCGTTTCCCTGCATCCATAAAGGATATTAAAGATTTTAAAAAATGTTTCTTAAGACAAAACTTGGGATTCCATCCTGCAGGATTTTAAAAGACCAATTTCTTTGGCTGCAGATTGTTTGTTTGACTATACAGTTCCATGGCATATCTGCTATACATTTTTTATATATTTCTGCATTTTAATCTGATTGGTATGAGAACAGCAGAATATTATTTATATTAACTTAATATTACCTTATAGATGATACAGTATGGTGTCTGTGGATACTAAGGAACTCCAAACATCTTCCCTAGATTCCCTATCTAATCTGGCTTAAAATATTATATATTCTTAATAAAAAAAAGTTGAAAGCTAACATATTTGCCTATAACTATAGGAGTGCCTGTGGGTTTCACAAAACCTATCCTGGAGTGATAGGTAACATGCTGAAAGTTTATCTCTTAAATGGATAGTTTGTGATTGGACTTAAGTAGAAAGAGACTGTCATTACTCAGCTAATAGATTCATATATTGCAATAAGCCATAATTATTTAACTGTGATTTGTTGAAAATCTCGAACCCCAAATCTGTAAAACCTTTTACACAATTCTTTCCTTTCTCCAACTTCTATGTTGCAATTAGTTTTTTAAAAACAGATTTTGAACTTGTCTTAAGTTTAATTTTTTTACCTCTTTGTTCAATTATTGGAAAACTGTACAACATTAAATTTAGTTTAAGCATATATATGAATTATTATTCAGACACTAGCCAGCCTTTCAAATGTGGAAAGCTGGAGAAGCTGTATTTGGAAAGCATTTTGGAAACACAATTCACAGTGAAAAGAAACATTCAGTTCTTATGCTTTTATAGAACACATTTAAGCTTCAGCTGTGATTTGACTTGTACTATAATTCATTGTATCAGCTTGGTTTAGAGGGATTTGGTAAGGAAAATGAATTATATTTTAATAATAGATATCACAGAAATTACAAGAAAAAGATCTACTGAGGATCTGCTTTTTATTACAACTTATCATAGAGATCAATGTGCAACACTTTACTCAATGCATAAAACCATCTCATCAACACCTCTAATACATTACCTTCAGGTTTCTACTTAAATACTTCCAGTGAAGGAATTCTATTCATTCCTGAGATAATATATTCCATTGTTGAACAACTATTAGGGCATTTTTCTTGATATCCAAGCAAAGCATATTTCCTTATAATTTAAACTTCTTATTTATTCTTCTGGCTGGTAGAAAAAATCTGAGTAGTTTTGCTCTCTTTTCTTTATATCACTCCTTCAAATACTTGAAGATGTCACCCTGCTGTTTTCTCTTCTCCAGTGCTTCCACTGTTGCACATGTTTTTCCTTCCAGGTGCTTTATCATCTTGATTTCTTGCCTGTAGACATATTCCAGATTGTCAATATCTTATTTAAAATACATTGCCCAAAATTGCCTTTGAATTCTCCTACTTAGGTGTAGGGCTAGATATTTGTCCCTATTGATACTGCCTTATGTTTGCTATTCTACTTCTCAGATTTGTGTTGTTTGCATATGTGATTATTGTATAATACTCTTTCTAATCCAAATAATTTATAAATATATATGGCACACAATCTAGTATGAAGTCCTACTATGGGGATATGAACATACCAGCTCTGCATCCACTCACTCAATTTGACTACGCTCCTGGAATCTTATAGGAAAGTTTGGTGAGTAAACTGGTAAATTAGTAGAAAAAAGAAAGGAAGAAAGGAAGGAAAAGGAAAGAAGGAAGGAAGGAAAGAAAGGAAAGAAAGAAAAACAGAAAGAAAGAAAGAAAGAGAAAAGGTTAGTATGGCATAATTTTTTTTGATAAACTCAGCATGGCTGAGCAAGCAATAGATTTATTTTTAAATGCTTACAAATTAGCTGAATAATATGCTGTTTTCTATAGTCTGTGGTTAATCAAGTTCCCCGTTTTTCCCCTCTCTGAAGATAAGAACATTTAATCTTTATGTTTCATAGAAAGGAGCTCCAGGATATATTCCTTATCCATAAATTTCTTTAAGACTCTCAAATGATCTCATATTTAAACTAGCTTGTGGTTGCTAGAGCTTCTTAACCATCTCTTTACTTACTTTGAGTCACTATCATCTTTTTTCAGTTGTTTTGCTTAGATATAGATGAATTTAGGTTCCCTTTTGGGAAAAAGAGTGAATAAAAGTAGAAATCAAGGAGCTCTTTCATCTCCCTGTCCATTTCCAGATTCCTTTCCACTGTACTATACTTCGCAGGGGGTAGAGGGTCTTAGCATGCATTCTCTCTCCCATTGCCTCCCAAAATACTTTAGATCAGTACACTCTTCTTGAAATAAGTGACCTTGTAGATAACCAAGCTCCAAGACGTTACAG
This sequence comes from Protobothrops mucrosquamatus, assembly GCF_001527695.2. Classification (NCBI taxonomy): domain Eukaryota; kingdom Metazoa; phylum Chordata; class Lepidosauria; order Squamata; family Viperidae; genus Protobothrops; species Protobothrops mucrosquamatus. Next base: position 22,097 of record NW_015389617.1, read on the forward strand.
ATTATTACTTAATTCCTCAATTGCAAGCAGAAACAAACTGGCAGTTAATACAAATCCTACAGTATAGGTATTATATGGGCATACTGAAACACTCTTCTCAGTGAATTGGTCACTGCATTGTGTATCAGTCTGGAAAATTTTCAAGGGAAGTTTCAAATACTGTAGACCAACTATTTGAAGAGGAAGATGATAATGATGATGAGGATAAAGACATGATTTATTACTACCAATGTCTCATATTCCAGGAATGGCAGTAAGTGGCGCAATGGCTGAAGCAGGGCAAAGTCTCTCCTGACTACAGATTTCAACTGCTGAGAACCTGGAGAATTCTCATATTACAGATGAAATACTTTTGTACAGTGATGAGATTCAAATATGTGAACAACCGGTTCTCTGTGTGGATGCCGCTTCCAGAAGTCCATTCTGGGCCTGGGCAACAAAAAATTAGCTACCGGTTCTGCTGAAGTGGTGTGAACCGGCTGAATCCCACTACTGCTTTTGTGGTGGTACAACACCTAAAGTTAATATTTAAATTGTCCTGGTCTTAGTTTCTGAATTAACAGTCTCTCTGTCTTGTTTGAGGTAAGTCACAGTCTGTTTCTTCCCGCCCAACCTCTGGGTTTAAATTTCTATTACATCTCCCATTCAGTTTTGAATGGAGATGCATAACTAGGTATCATCTGCATATTGATGACATTGTGTCCTAAATTGTCAAATAATCTTAATTCTTATACTATTCTGGCAGCTTCATGTAGATACTAAATAAATGGAAAAGTAAATTGAGTACTAAGGTTCAAATTCTGATTCCCCACAACATTGACTGGAACCATCTACACAGGAAGAAGCAGAATCACCACAAAAAGTTTCCAAGCTCCAGTTCTCTTGGATAATTCATAGATACCATGGTCAATGTATCATGGCTGCTGAGAAATCTAGCATATACTTTCCTGCCATTGGTCATTGATAAGGATGAACAGTTTCATCCTTATCTTGCCTACACCTTAAGCCTGACTAGAAAGGATCAAGATAACTCATTTTTTCAAGAGCCCATTGAAGCTACAGCAGCTGCAGATAACATTATATACTTTACTGATATCCTAACTACAATAAGGTTAAAATATAAAACTGGGAGACCCAAATTCCAGTCTTCATTCAACCAAAGAACTTATTAAGTGACAATTTTAACTATATCATTGTGATATCACTTCTTGGCATTTCATCCCAAATTAAATTTCTTCAAAACAGTTCTTAATGGAATAAAATTAGTTTGGAATTATGCATGGATTTTGATCCACCTCTTTCATTTCAATCATCTTTAAAGCCACATCTGGAAAAAGATTGGCCAGCACACAGTGTAAATTGCTGTGAAAAATGATGCCACTATGTGGCAGGCTTCCACACAGATTTTTTTTATTATTATTTTCAAGAAGTTCAATAAGGATGGAACTACAGATGCTCATCTGAAGAAATCTTTTTTCAGCAGTATTTGATTCCATCTTTACTGTGTTATCTGATTGAACTGATAGATATATTAGGAAAGCTATTTTTACGCTTGCCTATGACTGCATTTGCAGTCCATCTAAAAATCAAATCAATAAAAAAGCACATTATTTCAGAAGGCTAAATAATAGAAACAATTAAAAGGTAATATTAAACTGCTCAAATCCTTTTTTTAAAGATGGTTGAGTTTTTAATGATGAATTATTTCAAATGTTTTTACATGAAAAAAATAGTCCTTTGAGGAAATCTAAGGATACAGCACTTTTGAAAAGTATGTACTGTATATTTTTAATGCCATGGTAAATCTATCCCATAATTTCTCCCACAACAGATATGATTGCATGTTGAAAATAAAAATGGTTTTGAATAGAACAATCTTTTACATTTCTTCCCTTGATCTTTTCTTTCCTGAAAATAGGATCACTATTGTTAACTTGTGATAGAACTCTCTGTGCCTCTCTATGACAATTAGAAATTCAGGAAGCAATCTAGTTCTTGAATGAAAAAAATAGTAACTGGGAAAGTTCTACTTATTTCATTTCTAACTCTCTACGTACTCCTGGTGCATAACATGTTGCAAATTATTTCTTGAAATATGGTGTTAATGAGTATTGACTTTCCCACAATCACAAGAAAACCTGACAATGTCTTAAAATAGAAGAAAGCAATCTTTTAATGACTGGAAGGCACATTCAATATATTTTGGACAGTGAAGGTCATAGCAGGTATGGTGATAATGCGAGGGGTTGGGATTATGCCACATGTGAGAAGATCAGGCTTTTCTTGGTGTTTTTCTAACTTAGATTATGAGATTGAGACTATCTTCTTCCCTTTTTAATATGTAATGTTTATTTTTAGATTGTTAAGAGTGAAGTCTGACTTCATGGCTCATAGTGATCAGTATTAGGTCATATTTTATCGTTTGGGGTGTTTTATGCAATTTCAGCTTTATATTTGTACACAGCTTTCCTGCTGATTGTAAGAGATGTGAGGAAATTTATTTATTTATTTATTTATTGATTGGCTGTCCAACTTACCACAGGGTAATTCTGGGTGATTTACAATTATAAAAATCTATCTATCTATCTATCTATCTATCTATCTATCTATCTATCTATCTATCTATCTATCTATCTATCTATCTATCTATCTATCTATCTATCTATCTATCTATCTATCTATCTATCTAAACATAAATAAATTAAAACCAACCATTAAAATTCCATGGGGAGGGTGAGGGAAGGGTGTATAGGAATCACAAAAAAAGATTTTCCAGGGTTACATATATCTATGGCTATCTTACGGTGAAACTCTTTATTTATTTGTTTGTTTGTTTATTTATTATGTTGCTCATCTCCCCTATAATTCTGAGTGGTTTACAACTTACCANACATAAATAAATTAAAACCAACCATTAAAATTCCATGGGGAGGGTGAGGGAAGGGTGTATAGGAATCACAAAAAAAGATTTTCCAGGGTTACATATATCTATGGCTATCTTACGGTGAAACTCTTTATTTATTTGTTTGTTTGTTTATTTATTATGTTGCTCATCTCCCCTATAATTCTGAGTGGTTTACAACTTACCAGCAGAAAAATAATGTAAATATTAAAACATTAAAACTACACAGATTAAGATTTTAAAACCAGAACTAAGAGATGAATGGGACATAAATAACATAAATGTAACATATCAAAGCTAGTTTGGGACTTGTGACTACACTGTAGGCATTTTGTTTTAGTATGCAAATGAATAGTTTCCCCTTGGCATTATTTGGTTGGAGCTTACAGCTGGATCAGAAGTCTGATCATTTTCCAAACCTAAAGGAGCTCCAGTATATGCCTCTTTATATTCTGTAGGTTGAATAGTGAAATGGTTTTGAAGACTATTCAAGAATGCAATATACAAGAGCTCAGTATTTGGCCCAGAAATGTAATTTTATTGAGAAGATGTAAAAATATAACATTATTATTATTGTTAAATAACATTGTTAAAGATCAGTTATTATTATTATTACATTGTTAAAGATCAGTTAAAATGGGAAGGAAAAGAAGACAAAGGAAAAATGATGTTGCAGTGCAATTGGGTTGGTACAAATTACTTTAGTGTATTAAGAAAGAGAGTGGAAGGGGAATTGAAGTTAAAACTGAAAAGCTGGTGAGACAGTGAAAGATGAAAAGAAATACAGTCAAACTGAAAAGTTTGCAGCAGCATGCCAGATTGCTGCCTGGTGGGTATACATGATGAATTGGCCTTCACAGTGCAGGTTAGAGGCTGCTATATTTAAATTTCAGGAAAGTCTTTCCACATTAACTTGCTTGCACATCTGCTATATTTTGTTTATCACTGAGGCTTTTGGAGAATGAGGGAATGTTCTGGAGCTCATAATTGAGGCTTTTGAAGTGCAGTTGAGCCTTGGTCACCATCATTTCATTTGAACCAAGCCACTTCTGCACCCAGGAGTTGATCCAGTCTCAGACTGGTATCATGATCTTGTCTCTGCACAAGCCATCTGTCTTTTGAAAGCACATCTGAAGCTGGGCTAATTAATTTGTGATTCAGATGCTGCTCTGGTGAAAATGCTGCCAAGATAGTTATGAGCAGACAAATATCCCTGATGCTTTCCCCCCTGCATTATGACTGTTCTTCTTTTTTTCTTCCCCTTTTCCTTATTGTGAAAAACAGGTAAGAATGAGGATGAGGGAGCTCATGATGCTAGTTTTTATACTTTGCCATTGGCTAGTTGAAGGGAAGACAGGTCAGCTTTTAACCAGGATGGCAACAGTGATGCACTTGAAAGATAACATAAGATACTTCAGGGAGTTTGGAAGATAAAATCAGAAGCTATGTGGATATACCCACAAACATGCTCAATGTTAGTACTGATCAGTAGGAATTAGCAGAATTTAGATTAAGTTTCGGGGAAACCTGTCCACTAGTTTTGTTCTTCTAGCTGAAAGCCCCAAACATAACCTGAGCAAGCTTTTGAGGAACTCCCAACATTCACCGAGCACTGTTGATATGGAATACCATGAAAAGTGGTCTTTGAATTGTTCCAGGACTCCAACAGAAAGTCACAATGCCCCTTCTATAAGAAGATGCAAGCCTAATTTGTTCAAAATATCACACAATATCCTAATTGCTATTTTCAATGCAGTAAAGAAACATATGCCAGATCTGTCTGCCAAACAGCTTCTTAGATCCCCATTTCTCAGTGCATCAAAGAAAAAGTCAAGATATATTTCTGAACAGTGATCTCTGTAGGAGATAATTATGCAGGAAGAAACAGATCCTTTATATTCATCAGCGTTGTTTCAAATAAAGTGCAGAGATTTATAACATTTGAAAAAAATGCTGTTTAATCTTTCTCTCCTCTCTGTGTAATAAAGATTAACGGTCTCCTAAGCAGCAGAATGCCATCATCATTTGCTGTAATGTTTTCTTCTAAACCCACTTATGTGCAGAAGCAAAGGTTTAAATGCAGTGTTGCTGTCAAAAGCCAGCGAATCTCCCCTGAAGCTAAGATGAACAAAAGGACCAAGGTCTGTAGAAATGCTACAGTCTTTTGATCTCTAAAAGCCACTCTCACTGACAAGCAGCTGTGCTTCTATAGATCCAGTTGCTCATCCACTACCGAACCTGTTTTTCATGGCTACTTGCCAAGATTGTCATTGTCCCTTTTGTAAGGCAGTACCACAGGGAAGCATCCCATTTGCCATTATCCTTTTGGTATGAAAGAACTACTATCAAAATGGTAGTGATGCAAGGCTGTGGAAAAAGCATTTCAGAATTAGCTTAAAGTGTATCCCATGAAGTACCACCCAGTACCAATTTGAAATCCTGTTTATATTTAGTGTTATATTTTGAGGTGCAGGTGTTTATCATGGCATTTCCAAGGTGCTGCAATTGAGGATCCAAACATGCAGGCAGCTGTAGTTTGCATAAATTTGTGTGGTTGGGTGCACACAGATATGTACACACACATAAATAACAAGATTTTTATATAAAAAAGAGCAAATTACAGCAGAAGTCTATTTGTTTCATTTTTATTAATGACAAGGAAAATCTGCCCATTGTTATTGTGAGTGATTTAACCAGGATGTAAAATTATGTGAACATTAGGCTATTTTCTCTATACAAATCCTAGTGAAAACAAAACAAAGCAAAACAGCATCATGCAGCCTCAAACCAAAAACTCATAATCTATTAACATAAAATTCATTCTTGAATCTCTTATTTAGGACAGTCAATAATCAAATATTTAAACTAATAAAAATGTATGCTTTCATATCCATTTCCAAATTAGGGCTCATATAATGGTAAATCAGTTATTAGTTATTAAAAAAGAATTTTAGAAAACCAGTCCTTAATGATACAATACTTAGCTTTATCATAACCAAAGGGTAATAAAAGCACTGGAAGAAAATTGAAATACATAATTTAGAATTGGATATTTTCATCCAGATATCATTAAGCTATTTGTATATATGTGTGTTTCATAAAATTGTATGTGAAAAGGAGAAGTGGAGGTATGACTAGTTCAAAGATTTTTCATCTCCAAGCCTTAATTGTCTATTAAGGATCAAACAACCTCCCAAATACTATGCATTACAGGAACAGCTCTCAGCAATATATTGTTAATTGGAAAATCTGACCTTCCCCCCACCTCAGCAGCTCCTGCAAAGATTGCACCAAGCTTACAGGAACAGGGAAGATTGAATGGGATGGCAGATGATGTAATTGTTCCTGCTAATGAAAATAGTTCTTGAACCCTTTGAAACAATCATATCTATACTGACCCAATCAAGTGGAACTGACCTCAACAAGTTACACAGATACCAAAGAGATAATGCTTGAAATGAAACTGCATGAAGAAGGTTATGGCCTTATGGAGTATGCATTCTATTGTACAGCTGTCTTCACTTCTGCTTTCTCAGTTCACCAGATCCATTTCCGTGAGACAGAAATATTCTCGTTCAGATCCTTCTATTATGCATCAGCCTTGTAAAACAATCATAGCCAATTTTTTAAAAAGCTAGAAAAACAATGAATACATCATCTCTGCCCAAAAAGAAGGCTAAAAGTAAGCTCTTCCATTCATTTCTTCATTCATGTCCTTTAGCGGTGTTTGATTCCCATAACTGATTATTTTCTTTATAGTCTTTGTCACTGCTGTGATCTGAATCATTACTTACAACAATTAGACTTAAAATAAAGAAACAAAACCCATGTCCCCAAGATGTTGTCTTCATCTCATTCCTAGCTCATGCATAAGTCTGCCACTAATGTAAAGTAGTTTTTCTCATGTAAGCTGATTATATTCTATGGTAACACATGATAGTACTTCGCTGCACAATCAGTTAATTTTGAAGCAAAGTGATCAATATTTGATGGAATCAGGATGTTGCTTATTGGATCTTTCAGATAAATGTGGGCAGGTCCTTCTACTTTCTGATTTGTCTTATCTTCTGCCCTCTTGCTGTAGCCTATGGTAAACATCTGGATACAGTTATGCTATGTCAATAGTCTACTGTTCACACCTTAGCAACTTTAAGACATATGAACTTCAGCTTCCAGAATTCCAATATCTTATTATTGTTTATTAATTTCATTCATTTGGATTTGGGCTGTAGATAAGGGACAAAAGAAGGAGATGATGAACAGAGTTATCCCATATGCTATAATTGATGTATGTGTTTCTTGCAAGCTGGAAATTTACAGGAAATGGAGAACATGAAAGCTGAAGGAATCAACAAACAGATTTACTTATCCTGTTCTTCACATGCAAAATCAGGACAACATCATTGGGCAACAGGTCAGAACTGTCCAAGAGGAAAAAAAAACAATTGGCAATGTAATCAGGAAATTCTTCCAGCATAGATTTCTGGAAACTCAAAAATGGATAGATAGGACTAATTCTGTAGTGGACAAAGGCCCTAAGAAACTAAACCAACAAATCATTTCAAATCTTTATTATGGTCTTTGACCAGCCTTAGTACAGCTTAGTACAGCAATTAATTATCAGGGAAAAAGAAAATAATAAGATAATAAAACATATCTAATTAGACGTTTTATACATTTGTATGACTTAAAGAAAATATTTCCCCATCTGGAATGCAAGTGTAAATGTAATAAACCATAACATTTATTAGTATGACCCTCAAATTTATAGATAATTGGGGAGATCAAAACATGCTTTGGGACATCATAAAAAGGACACCATATCAGGACCTGGATGAGAATTTCTGTCTCCCTGAGTCCCTAAGGGCAATGTAAGTAAAGAATCCCATGAAATCTTCAAGATTCAAAAGTTTTTTTATATAGCTATAGTGCTAATGAGATTGGTAGCTATCTGACAACAGCAAAGACATCAGACCAGACCAAAGGCATCAGTCAATGATTCTGAGTTCTGAGATTAAAATCCTGGTCTAGGCCTTGACTTTAACATTTGGCATGTTAGCTTCAATCTTCAAGATTGCAATAGGTGTGCACTTTGGGTATCAAACAAAGCCCTAAGGAAATTTGATTGAATGGTATCATAAACCTTTGGCTTGTTGTATTCCATACAGTTGTTTTAGCCATAAACAGTTTGATTACTGCGGAATATAATTTGCTCCCTCTTGCCAATAAAATTTAATTTTTGCTAATGTGCTTTTCTGGGCAGTAGAAGAGGCATAATTTATCTGAGCTGATAATTTCCTAGAAGTCTGAAATACTATGCCCAAATATTTAAAACATTTGACTTGCTTTAATTCATAGGAATCAACTGTCTACTTGTGCCTTTGTCTTTTGTTGGAAAAACTTTAGATTTATCATTTGAGTTGATAATCAATTGTTCCTTATTTATATTTAAAATTTATATGCTGCGGATCTAGGATTTTTAGTGCCTACTTCATGATTACAGAAGACAAGAAGAGTAGAACTGCATCATTAGCATAGAGTAGAATTTAGGGATATGAATATCAACTCTAATTTAGGGATATGAAGCTAATTTAGGGATATGAATATCAACTCTATGAAGAGATTTAAGCAGAAAATTGATATATATGTTAAAAAGCAATGATGCCCCCCCCAAACATCCTTCTTTTACCCCCTTGATAGTCTGAATAAAGTCAGAAAGGTCTCCTCAAAAAGGTTACATTTTACTCTAAGGTCAGTTTTATCATATAACTTATGAATTAAGAGCAGAAGTCTTTTGCCTATAGCTGATCTGCTCAGAATGATTCAGAGCCTAATCCTTGAGATATTATGCTGCTGCTGGTATGTAATACATGCAATATCCATTTCACAGTCATTTTTCAGGTGTTATTAAAGGAATAATCCACCTGTACTTGGATAGCAACACCCCTCAGACTGACTTTCATGTTCAGATTCTGATGTTTTCCTTCTATGGTTCTATTATCCTATTCTCTTTGTGCAAATGGAAGAAAATAACTTGTACACTGCAACAAAGAGTTTGGAATCACTGAGAAGAAAGAAAATCATAAAGGTAACTAGTACTCTTTTCTCCAAAGGTACAAGAAGAAATAGATAGAAGTCCTGCAGCGTGAAGAAGTGTTTTGCTGATGAGGAGAGGATGACACTCTTGCTGGCATAAATTGCCCCATTTAATCACAGCAGGCTTTGTTAAGGCAGGCAGTTTACTGATCTTTAATCCTTGCTAAATGTGAGATCATATTCTATCCAGTACTTAGATAAAAATTCATTGGTTTTCAGGGAATGATATACTGACAGAGATAGAACTGAGAATATGAATTTGATAAATGATTATTATCATTGAACTGTTTCTTAGACATTATATGGTGCTATTTAGAATTGTGACCATGAGTTAGAGAACTGTCCCAACACAAATTTTACCATCAATTTATTATCACTAGTTATATTTGAATGAATTGTATTCTACAGTGTTGTGTTCCAATATGAGATCAAGATAGATTCTTCAGTGCAAAGTTTGCCCCTTATTTGCCAAATCATGTGAAAAATTATAAGTGGATGGAAGATTAAGTGTGTTGGGGTCGCATACGGGGGTTCTCTCTCTCTACCTCCTTATGTTCTAGCACTTTTTCCTTTGCCAATAAAACAGAGTTCTAAATCACATGGACAGTTGTATTTGATTGTGAGTTCAACTTTTTTCAGACTTTCTTATTCAATGTGTAGAGATTAGGAGAGCAAGTCTAATAATACAGAAATATGAGAATGTAAGGAACTGAGCAACGTAAACAGCCTCATTCTCTATTTGCTTGTTATTCCTTGGAGTGCCAGAATAAGGATATACACTTATAATGGGGTAGAAATTGCCATTCCTCTGTTTTAATCAGCATGTCAGAGATTAATTGCCTGGGTCATCCTAGCCTTAGTTGAATAAAAATATGCTCAATGTCCTGAGTTATTTATAAAGGTGGGATAATGATATAAATCTGCCTATTCCAGGTCCTTGAGAAGGAATAGGTGGATAAAAGTGCCACATTCAGTCTAAACATCTGACTGACTGAGACTAACCATAATAATAAGACAACAGAATAGAAATGAAAGAATGGGGGAAAAAATCACAAGATATAAAGACCTGCAAATAGAAGCATGATGACTATGATAAAAGAATGCAAAGATAGTACCAATAGTAATAGGTGCCTTTGGTGCAATCCCAAAACACCTGGAGCACACTTGAACACTATTGGCATTGACAAATCATCATCAGTCAATTGGAAAAGGCAGTTTTACTTGGATGAATGTTGATATCTTTGATACCTTATGATATCTTTAACACCATCAGACAACAAACTCTCCCTAGTCCACATTCTTGGGAAGTACTTAATAGTTGGATGAAAATGCCAAATCCAGTCCTAACCTTTGGCTGACTGTGCAACAAACTATAATAAATTACTTCAAAGCTGTTTTTACATTACTGATAAATGTACTTTACACTATTGTCAAGCAAATAGTTCTCAACAGTATGCTCCAACACCAATTCTCTAATTTAAAAAAAAACATACTAAAAATAATACAACTCTAGATTCCATTGGAATATCTTATCATTCTAATGAGAAGATAGCTTAAACATCTGAAAAGAATTAGTGCCATTTTATTTATTTGATGTATATTGCTGACTTTCTGCTCAGTAGAACACACACGGCAATGTGTGATTTCATCATGTGCCTAAATTGAATATATATAGATAAAACCTACAAAAATCAACATATTTGAACTATAAGTTAGAGGTTCTTTTACAATTCATTATTTATTTCATTTTTAAAAAAAACATATTGCACATTGGCAGGTAGATTGGAATCTCCATATGCTGACCTTTTTATCTCTTCTATTTCCTCATCCCTCTGTTACATGTATCTATTTCTTGTTACTTTGCAATGCACATACTTTTTTCATTAAATTTAAATATTTATAGATGCCTTCTGGGCTAATTTCTCTAGAATCTGAGAAGGCATCTGCACTCTTTCTTTTCAGCTATACACAATAAAAATTCAGAATAGTTTTGCTGGGATTCTGGACAATAGCGAGCCTGAGAAAAGAGGACAAAAGTGCACAATGTATTTTTCATGGTGATCCTATCCCATATGTTAGATTATTTGAGGAAGAACTGCATAGAAATAAGGGATCAATCACACTTCAGATTCCTAGGAAAAGTCAGCATTGTGTCAGGCATCACACAGGCATAGCTGCTCTCCATCTACTGAAATCCTATGCAGGATTTTGCTTACTAGGTATGAGTCTCATGGAAACCACTTAGCAATATCGGTCTTGTTACAGCAAATAAAAATGAAATCATACACATACAGAAATAAAAGCTCTTGTATATTTACGTTTAAGTATTTTTCATCCTATATCCTAAGACTCAACAGGTAACACCTGTTGTGGCTCCGTCCGGTGGGTCCCTCTCATCAGAGGAGGAAGGCTCTGAACATGAAGGAGAGGAGATGGCCAGGCCTCCCTCTCCAGGCCCTTCCCCTCTGGTGCGGCCTTCCGACAGCGAGGAGTTTGGCCAGGAGCCCGGTGTTTCTGGGATTGGCCAGGAGCCCGGTGTTTCTGGGATTATCCAGGAGCCCAGTGCTTCTGGGATTGTCCAGGAGCCCGGTGCTTCTGGGATCAGCCAGGAGCCAGGTGTATCGGACTCCGACGAGGATACGTCTTGGCTGGATCCACGCCAGCGTCGGAAGGACAAGCGTGCGCAGCAGCGGACACGCCGTGCCAGATAGTTCAGCTGAGTCACTGGGCCACACCCCACTGGCTATATAAGCAAGGGGTGTGGCATGTGAATTTTCGTGACGGACAATTTTTGCTGGATATTCTGTTGCAAGCACTCTGGCAAGTTATCTTGGATTTATCTCTGTTTGCTGTGTCTTATCAGTAAAGGCTTGGCAGGCAGCTACGCAGTTGCTGCCAAGAAATTCATTTGTCTTTGTCTGTGCCGAGCAGTTTTTCAGGCCTCGGCTGACTGGTTGGGGTGTGTGGGTCGGACGGGGGACAGAACAACACCATGTTTTCTTAATGGCCTTAGAAAATACCAGATTTGAATTCACAATTCTCTCTAGTGTGGAAACTGATTGATTTTTTACCAATAGCTAAATTAGATCTTTGGTTTAGACATTCTGCTAAATGTTGGATTCTCCACACTCAGTATCTTTATGACTATATCAATAGTGATGAATTACAATGCTCTTTCCTTTTCACTATAAATTTAATAATTACAGCAATTCTAAATGTCTAACTAAGATGGTACAAAGACATACATTAAATGAATACCACTAATACAATACTGTTTTTTTAAGCTTCAGTCTTTGGGATTCTTGATTATAGGAGTTCTTGATTGAAAACTAAAGAAACTGCAGATTTTGTGAAAGAGCTGATGACAAGAGATATATAAACTGTTAGCTTGTATGGAGTAGAAGTATGACAGTTTTTGTAGAAGTATTAAAAATACTGTAAGCTTGAGGCTAGAGTAAAAAATAGCAGAAAAATTCTTGGAATCTGTACAAAATATGCAAGAATCCTGAAGCAAAACATTTAGATTTTTAACTGTAGAATATGCCATATGTAAGCTCTTTCTTATACAAAACCCAACAGATGTTCACTATATTGGCAAAACATAAAATGAACCATATTTTAACGCAAGTGTAAATTAAGCTATTAGAAGAAACCTCAATGAATTTTCAAGTCACAATTTGACACTTAATTTATGAAACAAGAATCTTTGCCAAGGTTTCCTTACAATTGTAATTTCATAAACTCTTAGAAAGGAATAAATGTATTGTGAGCAAACATTATAAAACATAGGTTACATGTATTTTGTGTTGTGTAATGCTACCCATTTTTTTCATTGAGTCAGAGTTATAATATTCCTGACTTTGATACGTTATTCTAAAAACTAATAAAATATGAATACTTCAAATTAAGGAAACAACAACAACAACAACAACAACAACAACAACAACAATAAAGTTGGAAAGGACCTTGGAGGTCATCTAGTCCAACCCCCTGCTCAGGCAGGAAACCCTACACCATTTCAGACAAATGGCTGTCCAGTTTCTTCTTAAAAACTTCCAGTGTTGGTGCATTCACCTCTGCTGGAGGCAGGTTGTTCCACTGGTTAATTGTTCTAACTATCAGGAAGTTTCTCCTTAGTTCTAGGTTCCTTCTCTCTTTGGTTAGCTTCCACCCGTTGCTCCTTGTCCTGCCTTCAGGTGCTTTGGAGAATAGCTTGACTCCCTCTTCTTTGTGGCAACCCCCGAGATATTGGAACACTGCTATCATGTTAACCCTAGTCCTTCTCTTCATTAAACTAGACATACCCAATTCCAGCAACCGTTCCTTACATGTTTTAGCCTCCAGTCCCCTAATCATCTTTGTTGCTCTTCTCTGTACTCTTTCTAGAGTTTCAACATCTTTTTTACATCGTGGTGATCAAAACTGGATGCAGTATTCCAAGTGTGGCCTTACCAAGCCATGGTAAAGTGGTATTAACACTTCACGTGATCTTGATTCTATATCTCTGTTAATGCAGCCTAGCACTGTGTTGGCCTTTTTGGCAGCTGCAGCACACTGCTGGCTCATATTTAAGTGATTGTCCACTAGGACTCCGAGATCCCTCTCACAGTTACTACTATTGAGCAAGGTACCACCTATACTTTGGTTTTTGCATTTGGTTTTTCTTGCCTAAATGTAGAACCTTACTTTTTTCACCATTGAATTTCATTTTGTTAGATAGCGCCCAATGTTCAAGTCTGTCAAGATCCTTCTGTATCTTAAGCCTATCTTCTGGAGTGTTGGCTATTCCTGCCAGCTTGCCTTGCCTTGCCTTGCCTTATCCTACCTTACCTTACCTTACCTTACCTTACCTGACCTTATCTTGTTTTGACTTACTTTGTCTTACCTTGCCTTGCCTTGCCTTGCCTTGTCCTGTCCCGCCACGTCCCGTCCCGTCCCATCCCATCCCATCTCATCTCATCTTAGAAACATGTACGGATATAACTTCCCACCCCAAATGGGATGAATATTCTGTCGAATGTTTGAAATAGTAGCCACCCTGCTGCATTTTCTTGTTCTCCTTGGCACATTTTCTGACTACCATTGCTTATCACAATCAGTGCTATTTCCTGCTGTCTGAGACAGGCAATACAATAAAAATTATAACCATAGGTCCAACATGATCTGAATCCGAATCCTATCTTGCTTCAAATCCAGGAAAAAAC
>NW_015389617.1:36311-40510 GCF_001527695.2 Protobothrops mucrosquamatus
ATATTCTGTCGAATGTTTGAAATAGTAGCCACCCTGCTGCATTTTCTTGTTCTCCTTGGCACATTTTCTGACTACCATTGCTTATCACAATCAGTGCTATTTCCTGCTGTCTGAGACAGGCAATACAATAAAAATTATAACCATAGGTCCAACATGATCTGAATCCGAATCCTATCTTGCTTCAAATCCAGGAAAAAACTGAATGTTCTTGTTCTACCCTGGTATGTGATATCATACACAACATACCAATTCTGCATCATCAACTGGACTCTTTCTCCTCAAAAAGAAGGTAAGTAGGTAAGGCTCCTGAGTAGCAAAATGTTATTTCTTCCATCTTAAAAATGGAGTTGAATTTCAATAAAAACCAGCCATGTTCCAGTAAATTTCAGACATTTATAGAGGCATCCTTCCAGTGGTGGGATTCAGCCAGTTTGCACCATTTCGGCAGAAACAGTAGCTAATTTTTTGTTGCCCAGGCCCAGAATGGACTTCCAGAAGTGGTATCCACACAGAGAATCGGTTGTTCACATATTTGAATCCCATCACTGAATACTTTCCTAAGAAGTATACTATATACCCTTTTCTGTTATAATGTATATATTATATAATATATAAATGTTTTAAAAAAATAATGAATATTCAATTTTTATAAATGTAAAACCAAAAAGAAATTAGCAAGCCACCCCAGCTGAGATTCTTGAATAACTGTATGCTACAATAGCATTTGTGCTATAGGTTAAGTCAAAGCATCAAGTGATCCAAACCTATTGCAATTGATCTGTGGCTAAAACAACCCCTTTTCTTCCTCAATCTTCACTTTCCAGAAGTAATCAGTACACATCACCAAGGCAGGGGCCAGGATGGGAAAGAGAGATTCTTTTGTCAGATTAATCTAACCTTATAAAATATATAAAACTCTGGGGAACTCCATTTAACAGAAAGACAAAATATTGAAAATGAGAAAAATAGGGAGGACAGAGATGAAATCTGTCTGGTAAGGGCAATGAATTAATTTCAAGAAATGCCATTGTTAAACTTCTGTCTATGACTAAACTTTGAAAGGCCAATTTCATTTTCCCAAGTGGAATCATATAAGCATCTTTTTGTTGTCCCATAGGAAAACAACTATTCTGTTCTCATTTATACTGTGCTTGAATTGGGTAATTTCAACCTCTGCTTATTTCCTGAATTTCCATTAATGACACCCAGAAGTTTAGATACCTAAGTGACTCACTTTTAGTTTCATAAGCTGCCTGATTATGAATAAGTAAGTATTTTATGCACGCATAAGAGGGAAAGATCCACAAATTATTCTTTAAATTTTGTAAAATAAAATCTTCTACATTCACAAGGTTTTAGAAGTGACATTAAAAATGCTTAAAATACATATTTAATTATTTGAAATAAAATCATTATCTTGTTTCATTTATCAGGCTCTATTTCCTTTAGTTTGTTTAAGACTTTCCAGCCTGGAAATGGGTCCAGGCAAGATGTGCTTTGTACACTTCTGTGATGTAATTTCCTTAAGAAGGTAGCATAGAGAACCATTGGACTTTCTCACATAGGTTTACAATGATCCAGAACTACTTCTATCAAGCCAGCACATTGATTCATCTAGTTCAGTATGCTAACACTGATAGTAGTTTATAAGTGTTTCCAATGGAGGGACTTTCTCAGTTCTACATAAGCTTAGGAGAAACCCTGTACTATGATGATTCTTCGTGTTGGGCTGCTGCTCCCATCATTGTTCTATTGCAACTGTTAGGCTGTAATTCTTTTGGTTCCTTTTCCATGATCATATACTGCTAAGGGCTGAAGGGAACTGGTATTCCACACCATTTGTAGGGCTCACATTGATCATTTCTGCTGCAGCATAATGCATGCAATATTATATCCCATTATTTCTGCTTTCTGGAGGACTGTAGAAAAGTTGCTGAAGCAACGCTTCATGGAGGAAAGAGAAGAAGGCAACACAAATGTCAGAATTAAATAGCAGAATTGAACCTCAAAAGATGTTTGGAATAGCTTGTTGACTGGCATATTTCAGAAAATTTTTCCATAAGTATTGATTCATAACAACAGCTGTGTTTTGAAGGCCATTCAGTACCATCAAAGGTCTGATTTTTTAACCATGTTAACAAGCATGATAGCAGAATGTTTGCCTCATATATATTGTAAGGTACACCCCCATGTTAGCACAGTGCAACCACTTAAAATGTTCTGAAATTGCTGAAGATTTATGGAGCATAAGGACCCAAAGGCCAGCAAAATGATTTAAGAAACAGAAAATGACCATTCTCTCTGGCAACTTCTCAAGCTACTTCAGAATTTTTTAATTGTCTATTTTTCAATGCAATGGTGTATTAATTTGAGACCAGTCATATTGCTAACCATTTCATCTGAATATTTTTAGTATTAGAATATAATGATTTATTCTTTGAGAATTAAGTGTTGCTTAGAGAATTTAAATTAAGATAGTTATACAATGAATTCAACATTATCTGCTGTAGAACGTTAGTTGTTTTCATATGGTTCACTATTTCCTTTAATCAGAATTATTACACTAACATGCAAGAGATCTACAGGATACCTGCTAAAGCCTTGTTTTTCAGAGCTCATCTTTTAATAAACTCCATTCTCTGCCAATATAGAGGCTTCCTCCTTTCTTTTACTGAAAACATCCAAATCATGTACTGCTTTTCCCATTTTGTTTTCTGAACAAGAGCTCTATGACTCATTCTGTTAGCTGAAGAGAGTTCATAAAAGGTATCATTCCAAGGGGTTTAAAGTAGTGCTAGTAGGAATGTGAGCAGCCTTATGGACTATGTGTATTGATAAATCAGTTCAAGAGACCTAAGTATACTAATAAAGAAAAAATAATTATAATTGAAAGTACTATCAGAAGGCTTGCAATAAGCATTTTCTCCTTATTAAATAGTAAAGAAGTAATCATCTGGTTCTCAATAACATGATAATGAGGATCTAATTTAATCAGGGCTTGAATTTGTGTTGCAATATTAAGAATCTCTGCCTCTGAAATATGCCACTATTAATGATTATATTATGGTAGTAGAATCAAGCTTATTATTCTTATTATTAGGAGCTGTCTAATACACTAAACCTTAGAATGCATGTCTCAGGGTTTTTATACTATTCTGCCTTTTATTCTGTCTGGTGACCCTTCCTTGCATTGATTGATTGTATGGCCAAAGAGGTATGCTTTAGATAGAAAAATTTGTACCATAGAACAGCAGTGAGTTGCTGAAGACTGAATCTAAGGCTGAAGTATAGGGGAAAATAGTGTATTACATGGACTTTGCTATGTCCTCATGTTGCTGGAATGTGTATTTTGTGAGTATAATGCTGAAAGCATTATATTCTTAGCCAAGGAGGTGATCTTGAGGCTGTGCTTGTGTTTGGCATTTGGGAAAAAAAACAAAATCAGAGATCCATATCAAAACCTATGAAAGTATTTTATCTCCAGAGGCAAAAAGTTAGTTATAGTTGTAAAGCTAGATGTATGTGAAAAATAATTAAGAAACATCTTTGCTGCAATTTCTGTTTTAGCATGTAGGGGAAGCCCTCTCCTCTCCTCTCCTCTCCTCTCCTCTCCTCTCCTCTCCTCTCCTCTCCTCTCCTCTCAACAATATTGTCAATATTTTGCACAAAATGGCTTTATTAGTGAGGCTGGTTCCTCACTAATGTCTGCTGCAGGTTGAGACAATTTTGAGAGCATAATTTCCTAAACTCTAGCATCATATTAAAGAGCAAGAATTGGCACCCCCAAACTAGGTGGCCTTTCTTACTTCTTGATTATACTCATTAAAGGGTCATTAGAATGCAATTAGAACTATGATTTTAGATGACAAAATTAACATTACCAGTTATTCATGGCAAAGGTCTTGGCAATTGTATAACTTAATTCCTTAGATAAATGTGTTCAGCTTTCTACAGATAGTTTAAAATTCAGAATTTTATCTTTAGCTAAATATTGGCAGTTTCAGTAATTGCCAGTGGTTTGCATATATGTTCTGTCCATTGTTATCTTTATAAAAAGCAAAAAACAGAAGTTGCATATATAATAATTCACTTCTGCTATCATGTAGCTTGGAAAGATGACAAGGGTATTACTAATCTAGAAAGGGGTAGAAGAAGAGTTGGCTTGTAGGGTTGTTGCTTTTGTCCTAATGGATAGAAGG
>NW_015389617.1:40965-73447 GCF_001527695.2 Protobothrops mucrosquamatus
ATAGGTAATGTTATAAATTTAATCAATCAAAGCATCCAGAGTCACTAGGCTGAGATAGATAATGTTATAAATTTAATCAATCAATGTTCTATTTTCCAATGACCAGGGGATTCCAATCAAGATAAGTATATGGAAAGTATAATAAAAGGCACCTAGAATTCTATTGTACCTTCTCCTTTTCAACTTGGGATGAAATCCCTTAGTTCAAGTGTATGTTGCCTTAGTTCAAGTGTATGTTGTATCATTTGTAAAAGTGATCTCAGAAAAGTGCATGCAAGACTCTTTCCATATTTTGCTGCCATTTTGGCTGTCTCCTACATATAATAGGGTGGATAAGTATGAAAATATCTTTGATATTATTTTGAAAAAAAATATTAGTAACCAGATTTGTGACATTGGCATCTCTAGTGCTTTAACAATGCATTAGTTCCATCAAATACCTCTAAAGAACCTAGAAGCAAATATTTAATTTATAATTTTTACTGAAATATTTGTATTCTACTTAAGAATACATTAAATAAATTCTCAGGGAATTTATTCCTCAAATGAGAAAGTTATATCTCCTTGTGTATACCAGGATTTCCTATACCTTGAGAAAATGGGGCAACTTTATGAATGAATTTTCCCTGCTTGAATTTCAGTTTAGTGAAGAAAAATAATTTGATACTTAAATGAGGATAGTTTTATATTTGCTTTCTCAGATTTCTCCACTGATATCTCCCCGCAGTATGGGAAGATCCACATGACTGCACAGCCATCTATTGGGAGTAAACCATAGGAATTATTGTTTTATAGATTGCTTTTGAGTTGAGCAACTGAAAGTCAAAGGTGTTCACCTTCTTCTTAGAGAAAGTATTTTTAAATATAATTTTAAAAGCTTTTGAAAAATGTTTTATTAAATAGCAAAATGATATTTAAAATATGGATTTTAGAAAGTTTAACAAAAGATTAAGGGCTGTGATGGACTTGGAATTACAATTTTAAACATGTGGAAGAATTCTTCCTATTGAAAATTGTCATTATTTGCCTTTTCTGAGTCAAAATAAAATAATGAGACTTTAAAAGTTGGACACTAGAGGATAATGAA
This sequence comes from Protobothrops mucrosquamatus, assembly GCF_001527695.2. Lineage (NCBI taxonomy): Eukaryota > Metazoa > Chordata > Lepidosauria > Squamata > Viperidae > Protobothrops > Protobothrops mucrosquamatus. The sequence goes on from NW_015389617.1 coordinate 42,053, forward strand.
AGAATGGAAGGAAATATTCTAGCTTGCCTGCACAATTTTGGAATCTTAAACTCAGTTATACAGTTGTTCATCAATTGCAGGAGCCACTCCAGTGTACAGAGACCAAACTGCTTTATCTGTTCTGTTCTTATGTCATCAACACCTGCTGCTTTATTCATTTTCATAGATTAAAACTGATTAAACATTACCCGAGATAGTAATCTAGACTGTGTTGTTTCTTTATGTCATATATGTGTGTGTATGCATAATCTTTTGTCATGTTTATCTGGTGTATATTGAACATGATTACTCTTTAAGAGCTGAATGCAATGAAATTTCATTTTAATGTATGCTGATTAGTATACATTTAAAGTGATGATAAAGTTATTCTATTCTATTCTATTCTATTCTATTCTATTCCTCATTTAGACATCAAAGTATTAATATAGATATTACAAACCAGTCCTTTACTCCAAATAGTACAATTCAAAAGCAAAAATTACTGAAAGTACTTATTTATATACTAAAAGAAATAAATATTACAGAATATACCATTATACAACCAATCAAAATATCCTTTGAATAGCACCAGAAGTACAAGCCCATAATCAAGCAAACCAATTTTGCATTTTTTTCTTCTTCCTCCCAGCAATCTTTAAGTCCCATATATCAAATTGTAATATTTTTTTCTTTTGTTATCTTTATCTCTTCTCTCAAAGCCCTTGTCATCTTTATCAAAGTCCATTTGCACTTTCAGTATAGCCTCTCCAGCAAATCTCTCATATTTCAATTTAAATGAATACTTCAGATCATTCTTTTGGTATCTTAATTATATATTTCTTGTTTTGCAAATGGTCCTCCAGTTCCATTTGTAGATCGAATATTTCCATATATTTCTTATGGGTTAAAATGTTTGAGTTCTCTATAATACTCTTTTCAATTTTATTCAAAGGAGCTTCATTCACTTCAACCTTTTTTGGTTGCAATATAGAGTTAACTAATTCACAAAGTTATTGAATCCATTAGTCGTAATTTTTTTAAACAAACCCATCTGTTGTTTCCTAATTAGTAGCCTTCAAAGCCTTTATATTAGAATTTATAGACACAGATACTCTTTCCCACAGGAGAGCATATTTTTAACTGGCTTCCACATCTTTTCTAAAATCAATTTTATCCAAATTCTTAGTATTTAAAAACTAAAATAAAACTACAGTCCTTCTTTGCTGTATATTACAAAAAAAATAATAATCTTACAGAGCTGCAACCAGTGGTGGGATTCAACCAGTTTGCACCACTTCGGCAGAACCGGTAGCTAATTTTTTGTTGCCCAGGCCCAGAATGGACTTCCGGAAGCGGCATCCACAAAGAGAACCGGTTGTTCACATATTTGAATCCCATCACTGGCTGCAATTGCATACTTTCCTTTCTTTCTAAACAGATTAAAGAGGTAATCATCCATTGAATACAAATCTTACAAGTTCTGAACGCTTTTCAATCTTAAAGAAGTAGTTAAATAATTAAACTCCAAGGTGATTAAAAGAGTGAGATTAGATCAAACTTTGAGTCCTTAAAAAGGGCTACATTAACAGCTCAGAGCAGGATGGAACCTACGATTCTCTGCTGATTACAAGTGGCTGCAAAAATCTCTGTTTCTGCTGTTGACTCACAAAGAAAACAGCAGTCTAGAACAGGGGTCCCCAACCAGTGGGGGACAGGCTGGCCAGTGCATGGACAGGTGCTTCCCCCTCCCTTTCCCTCTGGTCCACCAAACAAAAAATGTTGGTGACCTCTGGTCTAGAATACATGTGGGTGATCTCAACATCTCTCTTTATTCCAGAGAGAATTATTAGCAGTCTGGTTCTCACATCCAGCTGCCTTTCAGCTACAATGTCCTCCACAAAATGCAAGCTTCTGTTTGCCTGCCTCACTGGAAGCATTTTCAATATATACACTATTAAGAATGCAATGGAAAAAAAACAAGCTGTTTCTTAAAAACCTTTAGATGGTGAACCCATAGTCTCTAAAGGTATCTAAAAAGGTATCTATTCCATTATTATAGTGCATATCTTTTCATCAAGAAGGAATTTCCCCCCTTATATTTAAATAAAATTTAGATATTAACAGAAAGCCAGTTTGATGTAGTAATTAAAATAAAGGCTAGAAACTGGGAAAATGTAAATTGTAGCCTTGCCTTAGGTACAAAGCCAGCTGGGTGACCGTGGGCCAGTCACTCTGTCTTAGCCCTAGGAAGAAGGGAATGACAAACACTTTTGAAAACATGCCAAGAAAACTGTAGGGACTTGTCCAGGCAGTTGTAAGTATAACAACAACAATCCTGCAATATATAACTGTTATTTCCAATCTTTCTATGCTATGAGAAATAATTCTTGGCTATCTTCCCTGTAACTTCTCTTGATTTACACAAACACAGCTATCATGTTTTACTTAAGTCTTCAGATGGAACTTTCCAAGTTCCTTCAGTCAATACTCATAATGCATGTCTTCAAATCCCTGTAAAATGTTTGTTGCCTTCTTATGAATTTTCTATCATTTGTCCTTATCTATAAAAATGTACCTAGAACAGAACAGAACAGACTAACCAAGTTGGAAGGAACTTGGAGGTCTTCTAGTCAACCCCCTGCTCAGGCAGGAGATCTTATACCATGATGGTGAACCTTTTAGAGACCGACTGCCCAAACCACAACCCAAAACCCACTTATTTATCGCAAAGTGCCAGGGCCGCATCAGCATTGTGGCCTCGGGTGGCATGGGGGCATGGCCCACTGGATGGGCATGGCCCACTGGGTGGGCATGGCTGCGGTTGTCATGGCAGACTGGGAGGGCATGGCTGGGGTGGACATGGCCTTGATGTTGCTCATGGGGGAGATGCCTGTGGGGGCCGGGCAAGGTTGAAGGAGATCCAGGGGGTCTATGGTGGGTAGGGTGGTGGGCAGGAGGCCCAGCATAGATGGGGGAAAGCACGCAATCCTAGCTGGGACTGGGGAGGGCATGGCACTGATGGGGATCTGGCTTTCCCTGTTCAGGATGGCCTTTGGCTTGCTGGGTGTGGGCGTGCTCTACCACCTCTACTTGAGCTTGCTAGCTGGCTGCTTTGCCTCCTTTGTGCTGGGTGAGGCTGCTGCTCCGGGCAGCGGTGGTGGCTAATGGACCTGCGCAAGTTGCTGGCAGCGGCGGCGCATGTGCCCACAGAGAGGGCTCTGAGTGCCACCTCTGGTTCGCCACCACTGTCTTATACAATGTCAGACAAATGGTTGTCCAATCTCTTCTTAAAAACCTCCAGAGCACCCACAAAATCTGGAGACAAGTCATTCCACTGATTAATTAGTCTATCAGGAAATTTCTCCTTAGTTCTAGGTTGCTTGTCTCCTTGATTAGTTTTGATCCATTGCTTCTTGTCCTGGCCTCAGGTGCTTTGGAGAATAGATTGACCCCTTCTTCTTTGTGGCAGCCCCTGAGATATTGGAGTACTGCTATCATATTATCCTTAGTCCTTTTTATTAAACTAGACATACCCAATTCCTGCAACTGTTCTTCATATGTTTTATGAAGATCATACTTCAAGTGTGATCTCCACTCTGCCAGGTGGAGAGAAATAATGACATAATGTATTTTGATTTAATCTTCTGATGCAGTCCAGAATTTGTTATCCCTTCTAGCAGATGTTTCCCACTGCTGAATCATATATACCTTGTAATGTCATAATCAGTTCTTTCTCAAATGTATGCAAGTCCTACATTTTTTCCTTATATGCAACACTTTGTTTCTTCCTGACTTTTTTTTTACTTTCAGCCCAATCTCCCAATCTGTACAGATTAGACTATAATTTTGTATTATTATTCTGAATATTTTCTAGATCTCCATTCTGTGTTATCTGCAAATTTGGTAAGAAGCATATCAGTCTCATCATTCAAGTCATTATAAAATATTAAATAATCCTGGTACCAAGTCTCATTTTTGAAGAATCCCACTGGTCATTGCTACCCAAGTCAATGTAGGCTAACTGTCTTAGTGAGGTTACCAAGCAGTAATGGACCCACCTTATATATAGTGTTATCCAGACCAGCCTTTAACAGCTTGTGAAATTTCCCCAAAGCTTTGTTGAAACCTGAGTAGATTATATCAACAATATTCTCATTGTTGATATATGATAGCAGTATTCCAGTATTTGAGGGGCTGCCACAAAGAAGAGGGCGTCAAACTATTCTCCAAAGCACCAGAGGGCAAGACAAGAAATAATGGTTGGAAACGGACCAAAGAGAGAAGCAACCTGGAATTAAGAAGAAACTTCCTAGCAGTGAGGACAATTAACCAGTGGAACAGCTTGCCTTCAGAAATCGTGGGTGCTCCATCACTGGATGTTTTTAAGAAGAGACTAGACAGTCACTTGTCTGAAATGGTATAGGCTCTCATGCTCGAGCAGGGGGCTGGATTGGAGGACCTCCTAGGTCCTTTCCAGCTCTATTCTATTCTATTCTATTCTATTCTATTCTATTCTATTCTATTCTATTCTATTCTATTCTATTCTATTCTATTCTATTCTAGTCTAGTCTAGTCTAGTCTAGTCTAGTCTAGTCTAGTCTAGTTTAGGAGGTACCTTGCTCAACAGTAGTAACTGTGAGACGAATCTTGGAGTCCTAGTGGACAATCACTTAAATATGAGCCAGCAGTGTGCTGCAGCTGCCAAAAAAGCCAACACAGTGCTAGGCTGCATTAACAGAGGAATAGAATCAAGATCATGTGAAGTATTAATACCACTTAACAATGGCTTGGTAAGGCCACACTTGGAATACTGCATCCAGTTTTGGTCACCATGATGTAAAAAAGATGTTGAGACTCTAGAAAGAGTACAGAGAAGAGCAACAAAGATGATTAAGGGACTGGAGGCTAAAACTTACAAGGAACGGTTGCTGGAATTGGGTATGTCTAATTTAATGAAGAGAAGCACGAGGGGGGACATGATAGCAGTGTTCCAATATCTCAGGGGTTGCCACAAAAAAGAGGGAATCAAGCTATTCTCCAAAGCACCTGAAGGCAAGACAAGAAACAATGGATGGAAACTAACCAAAGAGAGAAGCAAAGTAGAACTAAGGAGAAACTTCCTGACAGTTAGAACAATTAATCAGTGGAACAACCTGCCTCCAGAAGCTGTGAATGCTCCAACACTGGAAGTCTTTAAGAAGAGATTGGATAGCCATTTGTCTGAAATGGTATAGGGTTTCCTGCCTGAGCAGGGGGTTGGACTAGATGACCTCCAAGGTCCCTTCCATCATCATCATCATCATCATCATCATCATCATCATCATCATCATCATCATCATCATCATCATCATCATCATTCTATTCTATTCTATTCTATTCTATTCTATTCTATTCTATTCTATTCTATTCTATTCTATTCGATAGGCATATTTACTTCCTGACTACACAGCAGTTCATTGCTGATTTTTTCTTCACTTAGCTTTAGATGTTGTCCTTAAAAGGGGGACTGCCAAGTGTAAAATGAGTATAATATTTAAAGAAGTACCAGAATAATATGAAATAGGCATACAATATATATTTTATAATTAAAATGTGCAGATATCGCATCAAAATATTTGTGAATAAGCCCAAATTCTGAGGTTCTTTGACTATATCTTGATGCATGAAAAATTAATGTAGCATACAAAATTAATTCTATCAAGATGTAGAATACTGTATGTGTGTATGTGAGTGTAAGTGTGAGAGTATGTGGGGCATTCTTCAGATATTAAAATATTTTTATCTTCACCTCTGCTTTGTATTTATGACAGATGGTTTAAATTTTTAACTTTTAAAAATGAGATTACTCAGTTTATTTTAATCAGTGGCACATTTTAATCATAAGAATTGGGAAACACAATGGATTAATTTACAGAGACTCTGCACGATGTGTCTTATACAAGTATCTGCATAAAATCTTGAAATTATACTACAGTATTTTATAAACTAAAAATAGGCTTTGCTGTATAATCTAGGGATTTCTATAGTAAGCCATTTATACCTTTGGATATAAAACTTTATTACTGAAACTTGAATTGAATGGTTTGATTCTTGTTATTCACAGTATAGAGAAACTATTCATCCACTTGAGGGCAGTGTATCCTTGGTCTAGTATTTCAGTATCTTTTGCATAGAATCTGGAATTTTTCAAAAAAAACACTAGATCTGTAAAAGCCTGTTCAACACACAAATGCTCACTACTAAAACTATCTTAATTGAATAATATGCCAACTCCAGTTCCAATCACCTTATCCGCCAAGGAAAATCCTATTATAAATTACATTTTGAAATTATCTCAGAATCTTTGCATCCAGAACAGAAAATGAAACATTGATAAGATGCCAGATCTTAGTTAGGGATTAAATCAATGGTGCAAGAAGAAAAATATACCTTCTAGGTCAGGGGTCTGCAACTTGACAACTTTAAGACTTATGGACTTCAGCTCCCGGAATGACTGAGGAATCGTTGTTCTAGGTTATTACAGGTGTGTGGATTTGTAATTCCATTTCAGGTAACATTTCCATTTAGTTGCACAAATACAGATTCAATCCAGTAGTCTTTAAACCTGTATTGATGATTTCAATTTATTTCCTGCCTTTCTGTCTAGAGGACTTTCAATATAACAGAAACACTGAAGGTTATCTCTCTGAAGATATTCAGAGTGCATTTATTTCAGAAATAAACATGCTAGCTTGAAAATTTCACTAAGTTTTGCATAGCACGCTGAGGTCCATATGCAAAAGGGCTGTGAGCAGGAAATATGATTTGTGTGTGTGTTTGTGTGTGTGTGTGTGTGTTATTTCTGGAGTTTTAAGTGGTAAAATGGGTGATTTAAGTCAGTTCTTTCACTTCACAAAAACACCAGAAAAGAGTCACATTTTGGGGTCTGATTCTAAAGAGTGCAAAAAATTCTGATAGATTTTGTGCAAATTTATTTACCTTTTTACAATCCATATTTACTTCCATTTTGGCAACAGCCAAGATCATTCTACTATACCATTTCTAATGTTTATTTAAAGGCTCAATATGCTCAGGTAAAAATGTGATTTAAAATTAACAATTTAGTTTACAAATATCTTCAAAATGCTAGCTGTATACAGCATTAGCTGAAGGTATCTTGAAAAATTCTGAAAAATTGCCAGTCTATTTGGTTAAGAAGCTTGTCAAATGTATTAAAAATAGTAGTAACTCTTAGGTAAAACTTCATTGCCTCTCTGCCTATGTCTCTCTGCCTAGTGGCATTGTGGAGTTTTGGTGTTTTAAATCATAGAAATCAACTGCAATCTGATATATTGGAGAAGAGTTGAAGATTAGGATTGCTATGATAAGACTTCATAGGCTTTGAAATATAAAGTTTAAAAGTCATGTTTTCATAGGAATATTTTAGTGAAAACTGCAACAGTAATTTAGTTCTGAACTATTATGTATCATGGCTTAGTCCACTACATATCTCCTGGTAGGAAGAATGTGGGCATGAGGCAAGAGGCAAGAGGTATGTTGGCTTAAAGGTAGTCTTTTGATTAGAGAACTTCATTTGCATGAATATGCTTGGAATAAAAATAAAGGTTTTGCTCGTGATCAAAAAGGTGCCCATGCTATCCTTATCTATGTCATATGCAAGAAATACTTACTGTAACACACTTATTACTAAGTCCACTTTTAGTAATATACTCTCTCTTTTTCATTATTTTACTAAAATCATTATGTGAAAACTTGGTCGGTGAAAGCCATAATGGTTGATGGAAGTCAATATTTATAGGCCTTCTTGGTGACAAAGATGGCTTATGGAATATAAGACAAATAAATGATAAAAAGCATAAATTAGTGAGTAAAAAAGATGAAAAATACTTTTTTTGTGTAAAAGTAAGATAAAGGGGAAGAATGTAATCAAAAGAATGTGATTTGATCTTGTGGAGTGGAATTGATAAATATGAAAGATTACGTTATGAATGAAAGGAATGATTTATATGTCAGCTATTATAAACTGGTGTCATCTAGATTATTGAGGACACATATGAAAGCATCAGTTTATAGAATGTGATAGTTTCATGTTATGCTCCAGTGAAGAATTGTAATGGAATAACTAGATATGAGTTTTGAAAAAAATATGCATGGTGGAGGATGAAGGTGGGATATTAGACTTTTAGGTAATTTGAATGGATGGGTGGGAACAAGATGAGAAAATGTGGGATAAGTGATTGGCCCATTTGAAGATCCAAAGATGAATGAGAATAGTTACTGGTGAGTATGTTTAGATAAATTTCTGTCTATTCCAAATATGTGTTGTTTTACATAAGTCTATTAATGTGAACACATGGAAAAGGAAATAACAAAAAAGTAGAATTGATTAGATTAAAAGAATGAGAGAATTAGTGAAGATGAAGGTGGGATAGATCATTATTTGGTAGTATCAAGTATGGATTTGGGGAAAAATGAATATAGAAGAAAAGGAAAGAGCTGAAAGAAAATAAGGTGAAAATAGAACAGCTGCAGGAAGGCAAATATGAGCCTTCTATAAAGAAATATCAGAGGATACATTAATCTAACAAAATGAATAGTAAGTGGATGTAAGGAAAGAAAATGTAGAAGTTGAAGTGAAAAAAAAGTCAAAAAGTGCCACAGCACTGGGTGGAGGTATGCTACTATGAAGGATAAAAAAAATGACACAGTGAGAGCAGCTGAATGAGGAAAAAATGTATATCAGAGACTGATTGCCTCAACTTGATGGATGAAAAGGAAATCATACATGCTCTGAGAATATGTAAAATGTTAAAATAGGGATGTGGTTTGCTAATGGAGTGGTTGTGCAATTTCTTCAACATTTATGTGTAGACTGAATAAAACATAGTAGTGCATGCATACAATAAAATGCAGCAATATACTGTATACAAAACAGAGGGAATGTCATTTGCAGTTTGAAGAACAAGCATTGGTCAGTCCCAGAAACCAGATGTTGAGAAACTTATGTTACTGCACAGTGCTGTTTTCTAATATGCTGTAGAAAGTCTTCTGTAACTCCATATATTCTGTGCCTAACTATTAATAAGTTGTTATTGTTTTATATAAAAGTGCTTTAGTAGGTTTGATGGACAAAGGATCCTAAAGTATTTTCTGAACACCAGCTTTTTCGACCTGAGTGTCCTTGAGATTCGTAAACTACAATTTCCAAATTTCTCAGCAATGATCATGTTGAGTAAGGAATTCGTGTACTGCACTCAAGTTGAGAAACTTGCAGAAGTAGATCTCCTTGATTCAGGGGTTCAATCTTCAGGGTTGACTCAGCCTTCCATCCTTCCGAGGTCAGTAAAATGAGGACCCAGATTGTTGGGGGCAATATGCAGACTCTGTAAATCGCTTAGAAAGGGCTGTAAAGTGAAGTGGTATATAAGTCTAAGTGCTATTGCTATTTTATGTATCTGGCTTCCTTACCATCCACATGAGTTGAGGCTACAACCAGTAACTACACTGGGAATTCTGGAAACTGTAATCTTGTAACAGTTGGAGAATATCAGATTAGCTGGGGAAGCTCTCTATATAAATCCCAAGGGGATTGGTTTCTTTAGTGCTCATTTCAGAACAAAAATATCATTGTTTATATCGCAATCCATTTTTACATTGGTTTATTTTCATCTGTATAAGAATATTATCAGAGATAGAACTTGCTCAATAATATGATGTAATGTCACAGTTCATTACTTGTATTACTCAAACACAGATTAAAAAGCTATCAAGTCATAATGTATGGTAGCATTAAGGAGAAATGTATGGATGAAGATTAACTGAAGAAAATTGATTTTCAAGGGTGACCTTAAAAGGTACTAGCCAGTCATAAAACCACTTACTATGTAAAGTAATTATTAAATGGAACCCACAATAGAGTATTGATATTCACTGTATTGTGTGTAACTATAATTTCAGTTTCTATGTGCTGAGTTTTATTTCAGGGTGATAAGATAAAATGGTTGATACGAAAAATAAGTTGATTCACATCCCAAAGGTTTAGAAACAAAAGAACATCTATATGATTCCTTGGAAGAAAGTTTAAAAAACTGAACTTTATTTCTAGATATTAATCCTTCTGTCCAATATCTTGTTTGCTTTATATATGATTATGTTATCTAAATTAGCTTTTCCAGTTTAGTGTGGAATTTAGTTGCTGGTATCCTGCATCACGGGGAAGGCAGAGAATTTTACAAGTTGATGTCCACCTATCAAGAGGGTGATACAGTACATGTGTGTATGTATGTATGTATGTATGTATGTATGTATGTATGTATGTATGTATGTATGTGATGTATATATGTCTGAAACATGCAGGGAATTTGTTATTAATCAGAGATATTTTTATAGAAGAAAATAGAAGCAGCCTGCCAAATTCACTTAAAAAAATAAATTACTTAATTTAAATATGGATTACAATAAAAATGATTCTTAATAAAAGTATGAGATGTAAAAAGAATGAATTGTGAAAAGTTACTCCTAGATTTTCATATTTTAAACAGTGGTAGGCTTTGTACATATTTTGTAGAACCTCTAATACTTTTCCCTCTATGAAATAATCACCAGAAATGTTTCTCTTTATTTTATCATAGACAAACTGTAGTATTTTGCATATAGCACAGCTCATAAATCTGTCTGTCTGTCTGTCTCTCTCTCTCTCTCTCACACACACACTTATACACACAAACAAATGTATATATCCAGCAGCTGGATAGCATAGTGGTTAGAGCATTGCCTTTGATGTGGGCAACTGGGGCTCAAATCTGTCTGATACCTACCTTATCAGAAGGGGTCTTTGTGTAACAACCCTGATACTTCACGTGCCCACCTCAAAATATGAGAGTGACATGAACTAGGAGAGACATGCCAGCCGATGATAAGTGGGCTACTGAAAGAAACTATTCATGGGCGAGACAAGAGAGCCTGGATTTATGGAAGGCTACTACAACTGAGAGGGAATTTATGAAGTGTATGAGGGAATTATGGATGGAGAGAAGACCTGCATCCACACTAATTGAAAAACAGCTAATTACCCAACACTTCAACAGTGAAGAGGAAGTTGCTATCATAACTGGAGACAGACCAACCACACATTACATTCCATACTCAAGAAGATGGAAGAATAACTAGATAGACACACATAGATAAAATAAAGGATAAAAACAGCTGTTATTCATGTTGTGATTCCGTGCCAGCTGTGATCCCGGTAGTTGAGTCTGGGGAATCAGAGGAGGAGGAAGCGGAGGGGCCTGGAGAGCCATCAGAGTCGGAGGGAGGCTCTGATGAGCTGCAGGACTTACAAACTAATGAAGAGGCTGGTCCTTCCACTCATGATTAAGCTGAGAGCCAGCTGTGTTGGGAAGCTGAGTCGGACTCAGAGGAAGCACAACTGGAAGACCTCAGAGACGCTCGTAACCATAGACATGTCACATGAGTAGGACAGAGGGAGGCAATTGGGCGACTCCAGGGGAGGAGGAGAAAGCAGCGAGAAGCCACGCCTTGGGGGCTGCGTAACAAAAAGGGAATTTGTGGGCAGGGCTGATTGCTGGAGGCAACCATTTGCAAAGAACTTCAGAGTCAAGAGATCATGGTCTGTTTATTTTGCCTGTGAGTTATTTCCTGTTTGACTGTGTTCTGTTTTGCTTTTGGACAAGGTTTCCATTGGAAACGTATTCTGTTGCTTTTGTTTTCTGGGACAATGATCAAGTCTGTAACTCAAATAAAAAGGATTTATTTTCTAGTCTATTGTTAAAAGAGGGATTGTCTTTGTGAAATAACAAGGACGTATGTAGGCTGGGACAGAACAATACGGTGATTGCCTATGCACATGCAACATAAAGAAGCAAGATTTGTTTTCATGGTACCTGAATGTTTCTATAAAAAAATAACGTACAATTTTTTACAGGGGAGGAAATCTGAAATAATAATCTAGTCCTCTTCTTCAAGCCCAAGTCATTATGATATTCTGATTAAATCCGATAAAACACAAGACCTGCAATTGCTTTCTTTTTTCCTTGAAAAACAAGAACTCCCAAATCTCTCCTCGTTGATGCCAGTATGGCTCACCAAAGATCAAAGTTAGCGTGTTTGCAAAGCATTTTCCCAAAACAAATTAATTTGTAAGTCATTGGCCAACAACAGAAGTATGAGTATGAGTTCCTCTTATTCATAATAATCAACAATAATCTATCAAACAAATATGGCTCTCTTCATTGCTGATATCTTAAAATTGTCAACAAAATCAACCCATTTCAGCCAATAAAAATGCCAACATTTTCCTTTTGATTATCATCAGGTTGGGGAAAAATGCATGAAAGAAAACAGTACCAGCCCTGCACATCTATACACCCACACAAAGATTCAAATCAAAAGTGACTTTTGTGATAACTACATTTGTGATGTGCCTATTTTTTCATCAGACCTTGAAAAAAGGTTGATAAGCGGATTTTTGCGCTTCACAGATCATTTTTAGAACTTCAGCAAAGTGATGTTGTGTTAAAAAGTGAACCATGAAAGCCTCCACATAACCTTGTCTGTTTTTTGAGGTGACCAACAATGTTGATTGCAAAATGAAGAAAGAAACAATTGTCAAACTTATATTGTATGAATTGTATGATTTGACATAATGGTTTAGAAGTGACTTAAGTGTTGGCAACCACTTTGGGTTGCAGCAGGACCACCTGCCTAATAACATCTACATGGAGATTTGTGTGTGTGTGTGTCTTTTCTTTCCTTTTGTTAACCCCAGTTCCTAATTCAGTATGTTTAATTAAAGAATTTGGCAGAGTGATTTCCTCTGTTAAAGGACTATTTCTTGAAATCTGACAGCACCTGAAGGCAAAACATATTAATCCAACATTTTAATTTTTGAGTTTTTTTAGTACCCTGGGATTAATTTCCAAGAAAAGAAAGTCAGACTGACTAATCACTTCTTTGAATGACATCCTGTATTTTCCCAGATGGTTCTTACAGTACATGTTTTAATGGAAAAATGAATTTGAGATGCGGCTACCTAAGCTTGTGGATTGGTAGTTTTCTGTAATTTCTTGTCTCATAATAAAACATAGAAGAACATAAGAACCAGGAAAGGGAATTTCTCTTTCACTTAACATAGAAGGAATGTCTTGAGTTAAGTTAGTCTCCAGTGACTGCCTGAATATGGTCCTCAAGATGACCTTAATCCCTAAGTTTCCTGGTGATTTCAGAATGCTAAGCAGATATGAATCTGCTTGCTTTATTATCAGTTAAGTTCAGCTAGAAAATGCCATGGGCTATAACAAAAGTTGACAAGTCTATTTCTTTAGGGATATTATATTATATTATATTATATTATATATTATATTATATTATATTATATTATATTATATTATATTATATTATATTATATTATATTATATTATATTATATTATATTATATTATATTATATTATATTATATTATATTATATTATATTATATTGTTATGTTATGTTATGTTATGTTATGTTATATTATATTATATTATATTATATTATATTATATTATATTATATTATATTATATTATATTAGGGTTATATTGGAGTTTGCAATTGGTCTTTACATTAATTACAAACAATGCAATCTTAGTTACATTTAATCAATTGGTTAGACTTACTTTTTAGCAAGCATTTTACAGTTGTATTTTTTCTGCATTTTTCAAGTGTTTTGGAGAACATACATCAGAGAACTTCACAGTTGAAAATACAGTGAACTCCACAGTTGAAAATGGAATGTTTTGTAAGTGTAGACCAAATATGTTACAAAATCCTAGAAGTATAAGGATTGGAAAAAAATGCAGCCCACTTTGACTCTGCCTGAGTGACAGGTTGATACATTGGATTCAAATCCCAAATCTGAAATGAAAAACCAAAACTTGTGGGAAATCTTAAACCGCTGTATCTTCTGTTTTTTAGGATTGGATGGAAGACTCTCAATAGACTGTTCTGAGAGATGAAGTCTCCGTAGTTTCAGTTAAATAATCTTAAGGTTATTAGACTAGAAAAAATATTGCTGTGTCTTCTTTTGAAAACATTTTTTGAGTAGTATGATTTTTGCTGCAACCAGAGCTCTCCTCCAATTAGAGTTATCTTTCTTATTGATATTAACCCTATGATATTTCAAACAGGGAACTTTTCACCAGCTACATGTTTAAACAAACTTCAGAAATTCCACTTACTATTTGGTTGGCAACTTTGAAAATCAATAGCTTTAAGAAATATGACAAATTGTAGAAGGATACATGTAAAAGCTTTTGGCTTAAGACATTGTGAAATCTTGATAGAATGATTGATTTCAACAGAGATTCTATCAAATCAGCCTCTCACATCAAATTTACAGAGCTCATTTAAGATATTGAATTCAGTCATGTGATTCTGATTTATTTCAGAGAGATTCAAGATTATGATATTTGATAAAGATTTTCCAGATTTTCAAACATTACTACAGTTTTTTAACAAAATAATTTCAAACATTACTGCATATTTTAACTGATTTTTTAAAATGTTCCCTCTTCATGATACTATGCTGCACAATATAGTTTTATTTATTCTGTTAGCAGAAAATATTTATTTAATAACCTGAGTATGGCAAAAGGTGTGAAACAACTATAGATTTAAGGATGCATATTTAAGAACTTATTTATTTTAATTTTAATACACTTAACGACTGAATTTATTTTAATTTTAAAAACTTTAAAACATTTTGTTAATGTTAATAAAGGCAATGATATATGATTGTGTACATTTATTAAATTAAAACTTTATGAAAAAATTGGGTGGGGAAATGTTGATTTGTGCAATGAATATACATTGTTGATGTAAACAGTCAATTTTTTTTCATCTCTACAAATTCTGTTTATCAGAAAAGTTCACTATTTATATTTCCCTATTCTACCACATTTTAAAGGCAGATTTATTTGCCTCAAAAGAACAAAGCTCTCTAACTAAAGTAGAAGAATTGAGACAAAGAATAATTGAACATCTATAACAGCACAAAAACAGCAGAATAGTTGCCTGCATTAAAACTTGTTTCAAAGAAACCTCTAGAACAGACCTAAAAGATGCTAATACTGTATTATCAAATATGAGTACCAGCTCATTGCAAAACACAAACCATACTAACTTACAGCACAGCTGCAGTTATAACTGAATACTTGGGATGCAAAATTAACAACAACAAAAAAAAGCTTTACTTGGAATAGCTTACATCCTTCAACAATACCTTTAACCAGTGGTGGGATTCAGCTGGTTCGCACCAGTTCGGCAGAACCGGTAGCTAATTTTTTATTGCCCAGGCCCAGAACGGACTTCTGGAAGCACGATCCACACAGAGAACTGGTTGTTCACATATTTGAATCCCACCACTGCCTTTAACACTATAAAACAACAACATAACATCTGCCTATCCTAGGTCCATGATAGCTTTAAAAAAATGCCAAATTCAGTCTAAACATGTGGCTGACTGTGTGGCCATCCATGATTCCTTGTTTTCTTTTTGCTTTGTGGCTGTCTTGTTCTGAAAGTCTTCTCTATTGTGTGGGGCTGAGATATGCATGCTTAGCTGTTAGACTACTGTGTATAATGTAAGCCAACAGTGATAATGCAGACAGTTGTCAGACTTTTTTTTTAAAATAATAATATTGCACATAGAATATCAAATACATCATTCTTGGAAGTGATTAAGCTTGCTAATGGATTATACCAGAAAGCCTACCAATTCAAAGTCTTCCATATTAAAAAAAAACATTTTTGAAAAGATTTTATAGTTTTATAGTTAACTTTAGAGAAAATATTTAGTGTACTGGATCAACACAATTGCTCTATATGTTTATTCCATTCCCCTCCTACCCAACTTAAGAGAAGTACAATTGAAAAATATATTGAAGATATCCAGCAACAACTTTGAAATGCTAATGCCATCTAAGGTGACAGCCATCATATTTTCCCCATTTTGCAGAAAATATGAAGATGTACTCCCTTTAATGCTTCCCTGTTATAACTTATTGTTTAATATTTGTTTTAATTTTTTTATATATATATTTTATTTTTTAAACCAACAAAACAAAACATAACACACATACACAGACAGTATATACTCCTCCCTTTTTTTACAGCGATTTCATAACAGTAATCTTCTATTATTTACATTTCCCCCCCTTATTCTTCTTTAGAATATTTGTCCTTGTTGCCCCATTGTTTATATGCATTTTTCTTCCTTCATACATTATTATACACAAATTTTCCACTTTTAACCTTTCCACATTTATTCTCTATTATTTCTAGTCTCCAACCAGTCATACCACTTGTTCCATATTATATAGTATTCTGTATCTTCCTTTTCTTTTATCTCTTTTGTTAATTTGTCCATCTCAGCACAGTCCAGGATTTTTCTTATCACTTCTTCCTCTGATGGTATTTTCCAGAACTGTGCATATGCTATTCTTGCTGCCGTTGTTGTATGTAGAATTAAGTACCGTATTTCTTTACTATATTTTCTGTTTAAAATACCCAGCAAAAAGATCTCTGGTTTCCAGTCTACGGGTTGGTCTATTATTTCTTCGATCCATCTTCTTATTTTAGTCCAGTATTTTTTCGCAACTGGGCATGTCCACCATAATATTTTAAATAACAATAACAAAATAATAAATAAGCAGATCAGATCTTGAACTTCACATTGGCTTGAACTGAATCTTCACAATCAATTTTGCATTATTACTTTTTTAAGCCAAAGCTTACATAAAGTCTATAGCTATTTGCTCAGCCTTAATGCATTTCTCAGTACTGATTTTAGGATGTAAAGGATGATGATAAGCTCCAAATAAATGCTATTAGCACCAGAAATAAACTGATTTTTAGAATTATGTGACTACTTACTTGAGAGATCATTATCAAGGAGGAGAAAATAATATAGAAAAAAGGTACCTAAACTCTCTTTGAAAGCAATATGCTTGGAGAGTTTCTACTGAACTGTTCTCTGTGATTGGAAGGAAAGTTGTCAGTCACTGTATTCTCCAAACAAGATATTAAGCAGCATGTTGGGGATGGTAGTAAACATATCGTCTGGTTTTTGCAGTCTCTGAAGGAATCTACTAACCAGTGCTCAGTTTGGTTATAATGGTTTTAAAGGGGAACTTGCTTTGTACAACAAAATATACATATACATCTTTGCAAAACACCCCAAAAGATAAATTATTAAAGAACCAGTAACTTGTCCATTAATTGTATATATTTATCTAATATATCTCTCTTTTCAACAAAAGAAGTCAGTTTGATTACAATGCAAATTCATTAGTGCAGAAAACAAAGCTTTCTTTTGAGGTATATACATACATACACACATATACATACATACACACACATACATACATACATACACACACATACCATATACATACACACATACACACACACATACATACACACACACATACATACATACACACACATACACACATTTCAGTTGTGATGAAAGCTCCAGGAACTGAACACTTAGAGACCTAGGATCACCTATACATTCCATTCGTTTTAATAAAGATATCAGCATCATTCAGGCTTAAGGCTGTTTTCTATCTCAACAAAATGAACTCTTTGTGGCTTTTTCAATTACAAAGTTTACTTATAGAATTCATCCCTTTGAGAAGGCCAGAGCATTTTTCTGTGCAAAATTGGGGACATGTCAGAATAACAAGACAAGTTGATTTCTTTTGCTTCTTTCAGCTGAACACTGTATTTTATTTTTTGCCAAGTACTAATATCACATCAGATATCATCATCTTTAGCTGTGACACGAATCATGTTACACGACTTCTTCCTTTCCTGCTCTAGGTTTAATTGGGTAGCAAATTATTCTTCCACTTCTTAATGTATACTTATTCTAGGGGTAAGCTTTCTGCTGGACATCTGTCCAATTGCAATCTCTAATAAAATTACTATAAAAACATAGATATTATTTATAACTTACAGCTCTTCTGAATATTGCTACCAATGTTCTGGCTTGTCAGATTTAATCCTCCATTTATTAGTTGAGGCCCTCACTGACATTCACTATAGTGCTTGGATTTTACTCCTTCCTGTGATATTTACAATGTTCTGTGCAAATGGAGAATTTTGGTTTGCCAGCTGCAATTGGCACTGCAAAAGCAGTAGCAATTCACAGTGTTAACTCAGTAGCCACGTAACTCTTGGAAGGGCCTGACATGTTGCTTACCCTCAGCAAGTTGACAGGACAACAAAATGAAATATATAGGATCTGAAGTTGAGAAGCAGCATTTCAAACTATGCCACTACACTGAACAAACAAAAAATTTGCAATTTCATATCTTTTTTTTTGAGGAGAGTAGACAGAAGAAATTTCTTTTTCAGCACAAAATTGAGGGGCTAGGCAGAAGCCCTTGATTAATGACCAACATTAAAGGCTTAGCTAAAGATTACGAGTAGCTGTCCTTTCCTTGAATCTGGGGAAGCTGCAAATAGCCTGGCAGTGTTGACAGATAAATTATAAGCTAAGTACATGAGGGAGCATTGAAGAGTCAGTGAGTGCAATGTGAAAAGAAAAAAAACTCTCATTATCTGAGAATGGAGGAATGTGGCTGGTAGTCATATTAGGTATAGCACATATGAAACGTCTGCACAGATATGCAAAAACTAGAAAGATGCAAGTCAAAGAATGTAAAAGCAGACCAAAACATCAGCATTACTGTATGTAACAATCTTTTCCTCAACCCAGCTACAGCCAAGCCATCCTAGCTGTGCTTGGAGGGTATGATATGGGACTGCCTCTTCCTAGATATATCTAACCTGGGTATATCTACATCATCAGGACTGGTAGGAGAAGCATGTTGCAGATACTGCCTATGAAACTGTCATCTGGCAGGACCCCAAAAGAGAGCCTTTTCTGCTGTGGCATCCACTTTGGGGAACATTATCCTCCTGAACCTTAGATTGGCTTCAACTCTCTTGGTCTTTATAAGTGCCCTGAAAATATAGCTGCTAGCTACCTGGTGGGTCTAGCAATGATGGGGAACACTTAAATTGCTGTAATGATTTGATCCAGAAAAAATTCTGCTCATGATAGTGATTTTATGTTTTTAAATTGCTTATAGACAGTTTTTATATATGTGTGTATTTGTTTTTAATTTGTTTTATCATTTTTAACCTGTCATGAGCAGCCCTGAGTCTCTTAGATGAGATTATTATGGTTGCAGTCAGCCAGATGTTTGGACTGGATTTGGAATTTATCCATCTATCAAATCCATCCCAAAGACCTGGGAAAGGCAGATGATTATTTATTTTGTATTTATTTATCAAATTTATATGGTGTTTATCACATGGTTTGTGGTGACTCTGAGTGGCTTATAACATAATAAATTAAGTGATGGTGATGATATTCAAGTGGTTCTCCAGATGTTTTATGATTGCACCCAACACACATATTACTACTGGTACTATCTTTGCTTTCTTTTGCAGCAATTGTTTTATTAACAGGCCTTTGTACTTTGTTATTTTCTCTAGTTCTTTCTCATCTTTCTGCTGTCTCCAGATACTGCCATTATTATTATTATTATTATTATTATTATTATTATTATTATTATTATTATTATTATTATTATTATTATTATTATTATTATTATTATTATAGTTATTATTTTATATATAATTTAAAATATCTGGAGGCTGACTATGCAAGAAACCATAATAATTTCACCCCCACCCTCTGCTCCTTCCAATATTAAGCCTAATAGATGTGGGCTGCAAAAATCCACACTACTTAGATGATAGCAAAGAAATATAGAACATGCCAACTTTTTGCTGGATGTAGTAGTCATCCAATTGTTTGCATCCTCAAACCCCCTTGCTTCAGCAATACTGCCTTCCCCAGTGCAACTCATAACCTCTGATACAGTTATAAAGTTGGGATCAACTTTATCATCTTGCTGACAGGATGGCTGGAATTGGATATTTCATGAATTAAGGATGCAGACAGGTAATGAAAGGAGGAAAGTCCCAGAAAGATAAGAAAGAAGAAAGCAAAAGTTAATAATAGTGTGGAGAAAAAAGCTCAGCAAGGAATTTTGGGAATGTAGACTAACATCTTTGGTGGTTTGGAGAAAGTTAATTTCTATAAACTCCAGCTGTTGCTACAGCAACCTTAAGAACACACATGTTATGTGGTTTTTAATCCCTGGTTTGCTCTAGGGGCATCTTCAGAGAAGGTCAAAGTGCTAAAATGTGGACAATTAAAACTGTGAAAAAAACTAGAATATTTATTGCCTTTGCTGGAAACACAATTTTGATGCTATTAGCCCTTACACAAAAATATACCTGGTTTGTAAGTGGTATGTTTTGTTGATAGGCAGACATATGATAATTAAAACATGATACAGGATTTCAATCAAGAAACAAAATGGATGGAAGATTTGCCACCCTTTCCTTCACTATGCTATTTGCAACATGTACTGAATTACTTTTCTTCTTTCGGGAGAGTTCTGATTGCTATTTAGTTTTTCTTACTGTGGTTTTTCCATGTGATAGCAATCACATTTGCCAGAAATACTAAAACAAAATGTCAGTTCAAAAGAAAAGAAAACATAAAGGCTTACAGCCTGTTGCAAATCCAGACACTTTACAAATCTAAAGAGACATTCCAGTAGCAATGTGAACAAATGAAGTACTTTTGGATAGAAGCAGCAAATAACCATTGCAAAGTGATTAGGTTAGTACTCTTTTTTTAACAAGGAGGGAAAAATGCCATGAATGAGAAATTCACAGATCAGTTCTGTAAAACAAGCTTCAAGCAAGAATAATGGAAAAATCTAAAACAGAAAACAGGAATTTGGAATAAGGTTGAAAAATCAGTAGGGAGAAAGGGTCCAATCCAAATAATTACTTTAAGGAAGTACCAGTAGTTTGTGTGTACCTCAGTGGGTTTGAAATAGCAGATACCTATGCTAGATAATATTGTTGCTGCTAAAATTCCAGCTGATTCTGCAATGAAAATTCTCTGTGCTATGCTAAGTTGTATGTGCATGCGAAACTCGTTGTGTGAATTATGGCTTTGCATTTCATCCATAGAGCAGTCTATAGAATTTCTAATTACTTTCAAACTTTCAATTTGATATGCATAAATATCTGTATCTAATTCCATGTAATCTAACACTCATATTCTAAAGTTATCCCCCAAATATGAAAATCATGATGAAATGCTACAGGAAAAGTAACTAGGTATTTATTTATTTATTTATTTATTTATTTATTTATTTATTTATATTCTTCTGTTTATTTTGGCTCAAAACATTTTTATCAACTTATTTAAAATGAAAAACAAGAATTAAATAGTACTGCAACTTTAAAATAGCAATACAAATTATAAGGGATAATATAATTTTCCAAGCTATACTATATTTTTAAAATCTATCCTATCATACCCAGCTCTGCATAAAATGCAGGCATTTTGATCAGCGTTGACATTGGTTAACAATTATGTGTATAACTATAGGCCATTGTTTGTGATAACACAAAGCAAAATGAAAAAGAATTAAGTTGATCTTCAGTTAGTTAATACAGAATATCCAGAATATTATGTGAGGAAATTCCATTTACAATAAATTTCAATGGCATTCAAGTAGTTGACCTGTTAAGTTTAAAGCTGTCATTGTAAAAGAATTAATATATAATCTGATAACAATAAATGATAGTTTGTCCTCATCTTAATATTGATCAACCATATTCCAAATATGTGGACTTCAATTCCACAAATCTGCCAAGAAACATGGCTTGTGGGAGTCTGAACATCCAGAGAGTACTCATATTTCAAAAGGCTGATCTAAAAGATAGGGGTCTAATACTTTAAGGATCTCTTGCCAAACAAATCAATTAACGGACAGGGAAGCGAACAAAGAATATGAGGAGAGAAGAAGGTAAGGAGGGTGAGTAGCAATGCAATTATTGCAATTATTTGTCTATAATTCCTTGAGCCTTCCATTAATATCTCTGCAGACATGACTTAATGCAGTCATCATGTAGGAGATGCTTTGTTGCACTAGTTCATCTTGTATCTCATCAGTCAACTGTTCTCTGAATTGCTCTGTTAAACTTCTGTCACATCTTTTGCCAGTAACTGGAATGTTGTAACTTATTCATTTATTGAACAGCTATCTTGCTGTGGCCAGTGATTCTTACAGTTAGCTGTCACTGGCCTAACAAGATCGGCAACATTGTATCTCTAATGTGCAACAAAGTTAGCAAAGTTGTCTAAGTCTAAACTAGTCTGGATCAGTAAGAGGCTGGCTGCTTGGCCCATCAATCATGAAGAAAACTGCAGGAAGACAATGGTTGACTCTCCACAGGATAGGAACTTGAGGATGTTGTGCACCAAGAGTGTTCCCTGCAAGTTTTATGACTTTTTCGTACCCTCCCAACTGGGATCCCTTCAAAAGAGTTGGAGATTTTAAGAAATACTAAACATCTCCAAGTTTTGATATGCTCAATCTCACAGATGGCTTGAATTTCAGCATCTCTTGTTTTATGTGATTTCCTTTATAGAAAAGGAATTGCTATTTAATTAATAGAATAGAATTCTTTATTGGCCAAGTGTGGTTGGACACACAAGGAATTTGTGTGTCCAATAAAGAAATCCTCAAGTTTCCATCCTGCGGAGAGTCTACCAACATCTTCAATCATTCATCAGCATCTCTTCTTTATCAAGGTGGGCCAGGCCAAAGTGTCCCACTCTCTCCCACTTTTGTCCCCCATTAAAAAGATGCTGCTCAGTAAAATAGGTCACACCAGCTCCCCTTTCTTACCAGTCTATCAATTGCACATTATGTCAATACTGATAACTGTCAATAGTTAAGCTGAGTGGTCACAGCTTGTGTCTGACAGTAAGGATCAGGGAGAGAGGCATGGGTCTAGCCCCCCACATGACAGATAGTGTAAAAGAAAGTTCTTCCCAATTCTTACAGCCAGACACAATTTTGTCATATCAAAATTGAAGTGATAGTTAAAGCTTCTGTAACAATTTATATTTTACTTATGTGTTCCCCATCTTTTGCAGAATTTAATGGAAAATTGCTTTATCTTACTTCCAATCTACACTAAAAGCCAATTGCTCACTTATATTCTCTACATTTCTTTCCTAAGAAAGGAAATATTGGTATTTGGTGGCCAAAATCAGATATATAGATATGTATCATTTCCCTTGATTTCTGTAATTCACAAAATGAAGAAGAAAAAAATTATAATATGATTGCCCATATCATATGTGTCCCTCCCCCACTTTCCTTTCCCACTCAAAATGTTTTCCCCTGACTGGCATTCATATAATTGGCCTGTAAGTTATGTCCTTTCAGTGTGATTTATATTTTATCAATAGTTGCAGTCACCCAAGCAAATTCAATCTGGTCAGAATTTTGTTTTATTAGTAAATGATGAAATGTCAACCACTGACATTTCACAATAGATCAATCACAGTTTGAAAATGGATTGAGTACTGATCAAAATTAGCCTGTATGTTCCAATTTTAACTTGATGATTGGTGGAAGAGAAGACTGACCTTCGACTGAATACTGCCACAAAGATGTGGCCTTTTCACATTTTTTTTGTTACAAAACTACTGAAATTACATACTCCAACTCTTCCTGAGGATGATTATAATCCCCTCAAAGACTTTATATGACTTCCTTAAAAGACACATATTTCTATTAATGGCACAATAAATCCTTATTACTTGTAGAAGGCACATTACCACCATGATAAATACATGCATGACTGGCACAATACTTTTTTTAAAAAAAAATATTATGTCTTGTAAATTTACTATATAGCTATATATATCTACATAAATTTCAGAAAGATCAAGAAAATCTTTCTAATAAGGCTGAAAATCAATAAAGAAAATTTAACCAATTAAATTGTTGACTGAATTTTCAGATTTCTAAGTACAGCAAGAGTCCTCATTCAAAATCTACGACATCCTACGAGAAAAGCTATATGCGAGCAAAGACAAAATACCTTTTCTGTTTGCACTGTCCTATGTCAGGAGGGTAGAATCCCTTTTCCAAGATGCTGTTTATCATCTTCAGTTTTTAAAATAAGTACTTTTCAAATGTATTTTAAAGTCTGATGATTAATTGGAACAACTTTTGCTTAATCTAAGCTTTTAATTCATTAACTAATTAATCAGTTAATCAATAAAACACTTTCCCATTGTTTAATCCATACTCCTGGCCTCCTTTTTCTAAATTCACAAAACAGGACAAAATATCAAAAATAAAATTTCAAAAATGTGACACTGACATAAAGAGTATCAAAAATATTTTGGCCACATTATTAAACATTTGAAATTCAAAAAGTGATGTTGCTTTTTTCAAGATGTATATTGCTTATATATATGGAAACAGACTATGTCAAGATGCGAATTCAGGAAGAATTGTCAATAAGAAAGACAAAAAAGTCTGGATGGTGGACATGTCAGTACCCGGAGACAGCAGAATAGAAGATAAAAAAGTAAAGAAGATAACAACAGAAAAAGAGCTACAAATAGAAATAGGACATCTATGGCAAAAGAAAGCAAGAGTAGTACCAATATAAGAGGCACCTTGTGTGTAATCCCAAACTGGAGCACTACTTGAGCTTTATTCAGAAAAGCTTACATCCCGTGACAATACATCATCATAGACATCCACATTTGTCTATCCCAGGTCCTTGGGAAGGACTCAATAGGTGGATAAAAATGTCAAATCCAGTATTAACATCTGGCTGACTATGCAATGAACCATTTGGCCATTTAGTTTGATGTAGTAAGTTTTGAACAGACCCAATGAGGTAAAAAGGTTTCTTACCAGCACTGTTGATGTTACCTAGTTTAGTAATGAAACATGCACAAGCAAACAACCAAACTCAGAGAGCACCAAGAACTCCAAAATATTCTAAATATTTTTGTCCTAAGTTGCCATTCAAAAAAGAAAATCAGCATTTACATATTAGCTTTTAATGGGAAATTTCTTTTTTGTCTTAGTTTTAAGCCTTAAGCACTCAATTATTTAGATTAAAAATAATGAGATTTTAATATTGTATGTTTTAACATTACAAATATACATAATTTTAGAAAGCTATACACTGTGCATTTATTGAAATCAACATCACTTTATTTTTTGGCTGAAAAGATCCAGTATCATCCTATAGATAATAAATAGAAAGACAGGGTCTCAATAACAACATAAAGTAAAAAAAAATCAAGAGGGGAAAAAGGAGAGAAAAATAAAAAACCAATGATTACAGTTCTTACTACTGTATGATCAATTGAAAAAAAATATTGAGATGAGTTATTTGGACTCTCAGCAGAACCTGACATGATTTGCTTAGATATAGGATTTGTGCAATGCACAGAAGAGGCTGGCAATTCATCATATACAGATTTCCTTTGGCCAAGACCCCCATTTTCTCTCCTCCTCCTCCTCCTCTTCCTCCTCCTCCTCCTCCTCCTCCTCCGTTGATATGCTGCTCCAAATGATGTCTGATTCTGAGAAACGTATAGCCTCAGTAATAAGATAAATTAAACATAGCAGTATTTAAGCTATGCAAAAGTAATAAAATAATGATATAATACATAGTATATTGCATGCTCAAGAATAACCTAACTAACTATTCTATTCAGAAGAGACTAAAATGACCCCAGCTTCCAGGGCCTGCTGAAAGAGCCATGTCTTAAAAGGTTTGTGAAAAACTAGCAGAGTTACCATCCATCTGCTATCAGGGGGAAGATTGTTTCAGAAAAGTGAGACAACAGTTAAACAACCTGTCCCTACAAACCCTGCAGATGACATTCCCTAAGGGTCAGCACTAGAGGAAGTCTGTTGTTCTTCCTCTCAACTGGTTGGCAAAGACCACCAGGGAAGGTGATCCCATAGGTATTCAGGCCCTGAGCTATTGCTTTGGTATGATTACATAAATTATCTAGAATAATTTTCTCTGTAATTATTTTCTGTAAAACATTTAAATAGATTGATCTTGATATTTTGGTATGCAAATGGAGAATTCATTCAAACATGGAAATCTCAGCAGTTTTTTTCCACATTTTTGATTAAATACATAACTTTTTAGGTTGAAATAGTGCTCCAATTCTTTGTACTTTGGATATTAAATATGTATTGTCATTTTCTAAAATAATTATTTCTAACTCTTCCATGTTAATGATAGAGAACAACATCCTTCGACTGACTACAAAGAAAATGCCATAATTCCACCTAATAGCATAACTTCTGTGTATCTGGATAAATTCAATTAGGTATGTTGTGAAGTATTTAAACTAGAAAGAAGATTGGTAATCTCATTAATTGTGACAGTCAATTAGCAAGCCAACTAAAAAATGAATGAAGTTGACAAGATATCTTCAATTATGTTTGCAAAACAGCTTTAATTTCTTATCCAAAATTCTGCTTAACAGTTTGTTCTTTTTCAGGTAATTGCAGCAGTCTTAAAACTGTTTACTGGGATTGCACAATGATCAATATTATTGATTACTTTGGGGCAACTAGTCTAGCTATCTTTGCTACAATCAATAGCTCTCAAAAACATATCTGACAATTACATTTGTTGTCCAGATGTAATTCAGAATATTGGCACAGACAACTTATACAGGTATACGTTTGTAACCAATGTTTGGAAGATTTTGTTTAGTTTCTAATTAAGGCAAAAAGTGCTGGTGTTATTGCTTAGGTTTTTTTCAAGTTTTAAACATTTCCTTTCTCACTACGGAATTGTGTTGAATATTTTTGTTTAGTGAACTACCAAAATTCCAGCTGAGATTTAGGAAATATCAGTTAATATTTGGAAATTTGGTACTTCTGTATGTTTCCTAAAGTTAAGCTGAATGAAATATAATACCTAAATCATTTTGGAAATGAGAGGTCTTTTGCAGAAGAGGTTTGCAACCTTGTCATAAGGAGAGTTTCTTCCTTATAAGGGGACGGGCCCCACAGCAAAAAGCAACCATCACCCCAAACAAGCTTGCAAATCCTCATTATGTGCAATGCCATCTGCAGAGTCAATTGGGAAGACAAGGTTGGTATACACACAACTTGTGGGGGAGGACTTGTATGTGAATGCACCCAGGTCCCTTTCTATATGCAAAGGCCTAACACACATCTGCCCCTAAAAGCCACACGTGTCCCGCTTTGCTTGGCTCCATCAGCACCTGGAGAAATCCTGGAGGAAAGGCTGGGGTACAAGTTTTCTTCACCACAAGTTTGCATAAACATATTAGGATCTACATAATACCATTTCAATACATGGGAAGTTGCAAATTTATAGTGTGGTTATGCATTCACAAAGTTCCTTTCCATATTTTATTGTAAATATAATGGAGCAGAATAATATATGGTACTTTAGCCCTTGAGATAAACCTAAACAGTTTAATGTTTACAGTAATACTGAGTGCATATGCTTCAGGCTCCTTTTTATGGGGAAGATCTTTACAGATAGGAGTATACAGGTCAACCTTCATAAATAACTAGACAACTCATGATCTGTTGGGTCATCCTTCTTTCCACATATAATAAGGCTGTCACCATTTCCCCTCTCTTCATGACCCTCAACAAAGCCCTAGTGAAGCCTTCTCCTCCTGCTACTCCTTGACGGACCCACAGGATAGCCTATCACCTTGTTGAGGGCAGGCGTAACAATGGAAGCCAGGGACCATGAGGTAGTCTGCACCCTCGCTCCCCATTCTGGTGTGTCCTCAAGCTCTCTCTCTCTCTCTCTCTCTCTCTCTCTCTCTCTCTCTCTCTCTCTCTCTCTCTCTCTCTCTCTCTCTCTCGTAACTGATGCCCCTAACTATCCCTATTTTGCCAGCAAGTATCTGAGTCACTCTTTATGGATTTCAAATTTCAGCCAATCACCACTTCCCACTGGGGTTTGTTTCCAACTGATTGGGCACAGGGACCAGAGACAGGTGGCAAATAGGGTAGAGATATAGCCATGATGATTATGTTACCACAGCTGATCACAGTAGTGTGACAGCATGAAAGTGTGTTACCAAATTTAATTGCACAGGAGTTCACAGGTCTTGGATTTTGGATACATTCTGTAAGTTAGCCCATCTAAAATTTCTAATAACTCAAAAATTGTTGCCCTATCATGCACTGTTTCATCAAATTGAAAGTTACAAATAGACAAACAGGAGAATTTTAGTAGTATATGGATAATGGTTTTATCCAGATGGTTTTAGAAAACCAAAAGAAAAAAAAAGTAATAGTACTTTAAATACTTTAAACCTAGCTAGTAGTATCTTAAGAGTGTAGCAGAAATTGAAATATAAGTATTTTAAGCAGAAAAAAGAAGCAATAGCATTGCTGTTCATTAATGCTTAGCTTACATCTTCTTTCTCCTGGTAGACTGAAAATAAATACATTACTAAAAGTAGTTCAATTTAAAAAGATACAAAAAATGCATTCACTTTATCATCTTGACTTCACCCTTTACTATGGGGAGCAAGCAATGAGAATCTTTTCTTCTTGAAGGCAGAAAAAAAAAGGCTTCCCTAGCCTTAAGAGGCACAGCAACCTTCTATAATAGTAAAATCTTTCTAAGAGCTTTTAGTGTGTCTACAAGATTGTCTGAGTGAGCTACACTATTGACTGGAAGATTGTGCAGATAGAAAGCAACATCTCTCTGTATGTTTATACATATGTGGGACATTTGCTTAGTCACTGCTCAAATAAAATTGCTGACACAATTTTTTTTTTGAAATCACACTCACCTTGTGCTAGTAGAGAAAATTTCATATACTTTGCCAAGGAAAAACATGTTTCTATTCTAGAATGACTTTCTTCACCTTTGAAATGTTATTGATAGCAGCAGTAGGAACTGCTCCTTTGGCCCAAGAAGTTGAGAAATGGCTAGGCTAGATCATTGTCTAAGAAGACTGGATGATGAATAGTTTCATCCTGTTTGTAGTCACTTTTTATATAGTTACCATAATCATAATACAGTTTTTGGAATTGAGGCTTTATTTTTTATTGTTGTTTGTAGTGTCTGTAGTGCTTTAGCACATTAAAAACATATTTGCTCTGCTCCAGGGCATGATGGGAATCAAATGTATAATCTATTAAATAGCTCTGAATATGAGCAGCAGAAGGGAGTGATAGAAAACCCACTTACTATAAAACAAAAGCAAAAAGGAGCTCTGTACAATAGTTTATTCTACTCTGAACAACATTTGTTTCACTTGGTTACATTTGTTATGTGTGTTTGACTCATTTCCATTTATTGTTACATTTATAACATCCCTTTTCTCTGGGAGCTCAAAATGGCCTTTGTAGGGTCTTTTCAATTTTATCCTCAAACAGCAGTGCATTGGAGGGAAACTATAGTGTGGGCGACTAACTAAATCCAAATCACCGGAGAGCTCTTTGGAAAAAAAATATTGTGATCCACTAGTATGGAAGGGTTATCTTGCAACATATTAGGAACTGTCTCCTTTTCCACTGAACAATTTTCTTCCAGTATGAAGATCTGCTACTGCATTGCTAAGTATTACAAGCTCAAGTTTTATATTTCACCTAAAAAGAAACCTATTTTTCCAATACGTAACAAAATGCTTCAATCTTGGTAAGCTCCTTCTCGGCAGAACTTTTCTTATTATGTTCATCACTTTCCCAAGGCCAGATCATCAGAAATATCATCTGTAGTTCATTGGTCACAGTATAATAAAAATTTCAACCACCCATTCTTACCCAGTTGATTCAGTTTGTTTCACTGATAGTCAGGTTGATAGTATTTTTAATGGGATGAAGATAGATATTTATTTAGCTGGAAGTGTCATCAGAATAAGGAAAATTAATCACAACCTTTCAGTTCCTCACATCTTATTTAAATCCGCTTTACTGCACCATTTAAAAATATATAGTCTTGTGCTGATAACTAAATCAGATTACGAGATGATAGCTGATTTGTGGATTGATGCCCTTTTGGTTTAATGCATGTATAACGTGGTAAGAGATATAGCATCTGCTTATAGAGGTTTCACAAATCATTTTTCTCTTTCAAAGTACATTCCCTTCCATTCTCTGAAGCTTGTTGTATTGAACAATTGCCATAAATGTTTGAGGGGGAGTTGTTGCTGACTAGTCTTCTGTAATCTATAGTTTGGCAACACATTAGCTACTTGGCATTTATTTCTAAATAATTCAATCTATAAACGCTACTGAAAGTTCAGCAGGACATTTGTGCACTTGTAGTTTTGGTTATCTGGAACTCTACATGAAAGACATTTGATCTGACTGCTAATGGAACATGTCATAGAATAATAAAGTCACCTACTGTGTTAACAAATTTAGTTTGGATTGCAGTTACAAATTTTAAACAAGAAGTATATAGGACTGTGTAATATCTATTATGAAGTTGTGATCATTTCTCTGTCCCCTGTGCTTTATTTCCCTGTTGTTAAAATGCAAAGAGAGATCTTTCAGTGGAAAAGCAGTATGTTAAATATTGTTTTTTAAAAGTTTATTAAATATAATGAATATTTTAATCTAATGCTAAATGTTATATATCTGTTAGTAGCAAACTGTAAAGGTGGTGGTGGTGGTAGGATATAATGTGAAAAAGGATGTTTTATGATCAGAAGGGAATGGAAGAAATATGGATGTATCGTCTGTATGATTGGAAGCTATAGATGAAATGTTAAAGGATTTGTTTCTGCAAGCATAGAAATTGATATTAAAAAAATCACATCCATTCTTTTAACTGGCCATGTGGAAAGGAAAAAATGTAGTAGAAAAAAATCTGTTTTGGTTTCCAAAATTATGGTTAGGAGATTGCACATGTGAGGCCTTGGCACAATCCAGTTGATCCTGGAGGAGGTGTTGAACCACTTGAGGTTCCTGGAGAAAACCGAAAGCCTTTGAAATAGAGAATGGCAGATAGTGTGTATATGTGATAATTTGAAAGGTGACATTGAATAGAGGCATAAGCTTGCAATAACTAAACTTAGCCACAGGTAAAGGATCAAGCCAATTGTCTTGATAGTCATTAACTCTACTATTAAGGAGCAATGAAAGTATTTTTCAACTTTTCTCCATCTGAATATAGAGAATGGGCAGAGAGCAAGCTGAACTTATCACTCATCTACTGAAATATAGCTTTCTAGGAAATGTTCTATGAATGTCATGCCTTTGTCAGAAAGCAGCTACCTGGACAAATCAGGTTCTGAAAACCTGAATGAACAGATCAGCTGCTTATTCATTTGGAATGAAATGGACCATCTTAGAGATAAGGATAAGCATCACCAATATACAGGCTTCTCTCCCTCTCTCTCTCTCTCTCTCTCTCTCTCTCTCTCTCTCTCTCTCTCTCTCTCTCTCTC
>NW_015389617.1:73829-77746 GCF_001527695.2 Protobothrops mucrosquamatus
AAAAAAAAATGAGAAAGGGGAGCTACAAATGTGTGCGTACACCTCTCAAAAGTTATCAGACACTGAGAGAAAGTGGGCTGTGTGGGAAAAGGAAGCCTTCACTGTCCAATGGGCTCTTCTAACTTGGAGACAGTTTTTAGAGGATAGTAAAATTCCATTTGAAGTGTGGATGGATCATAAGAATTTAGAGGTTTTAAAGACCACAAGAAAATTACATTATATACCAGGGGAAAATATTTTTTTTGGCTGATACTTTCACGTATGCCTCAATACAAGAGTACCAAGGAAGAAGTGGTAAATTCAATAATTCCTTCCAGTCAGCTCACAGCACCAGCGCTAGGGGTTCTTCGCAGGGGAACCCTCCTCAGGTTAGCATCAGATTCACTGGAGCAGAATGTAAGGTCCTGCCTCAGCTATCTACTCAGAAAAGGATGACTCTTGAAACAAGCGTTGTTTCAAAAGGATCTTTTACTGAGAGAAAGTGATTGCAGAGAAGCCAGACAGAATCTGAAGTTCTTGTGTGAATCATTAAGCTAATTTCCCATTGTTCAAACCCCACTCCAATGCCTCAGTCCATCAGAAGCCGATCTGCTGGCATGAAGGTGTTTTGAGAATTTCCAGATGAGAAGGTGATAACAAATCGTTCTCTGGCACTGTGACCTTGGTAGCAGGCGGGAACTGGCCAGAAAGGACTCCATCCAGATGGCCCCAATGGCCCATTCTCCATCCCTAATTCCCATGCAGATACATCAAAGTGAAAGCATTAAATTCTTCAATCCCCAAGTAATCATTCCCCCTCCCCATGGAATGGCAGTGTTCTGATAGGGACCTGACACAGAAGTCTAAAGAGGCTTTGGAGCAAGATACTTGGTTCCAAAACTATAAAGATGATCTAATGATAAAACACAAGATATGGCATGGAAAGGGACTAAATGGTACATTCCGAGTAGTCAAATGACACTAGTGTTAGAAAGAGCACATGATGCAAAATCAGCTGGTCATTTTCGATTTGTAAAAACCCTTCATCTCATGAGAAGATAGTTTTGAAGGCCAAAAATGAAAATGAATATAAAAGAATATGTTGCTAGTTGCTCAGTTTGTGCTTCCATGAAGCGATTGCCTGGGAAAACCCCAGGTTTATTACAACTAGTGGCTAAACCTAGAAGGCCATGGCAATGGACTTCATTGTTGAATTGACTGAGAGTGCTGGAAATACTGTAATATGGACAGTAGTTGACTTATTCTCAAAACAAGCACACTGTCAACTCTAAAAATGAGCATGGCTGTAACCATTTTCCCTATTCATTTTCAATTGACATGTGGAATGGAGGGAAGGGGCTTGCCAGGTGCTTTGCTAGTCTAAATAAACTTTTATTCCATGGGAATCAAGGTCATTGGCTTCTCCCAATATTGCAGGCTGGGCGTTGCATTGGAGAACGCCTTAGGGATGGGATTTTTTTAAAACTTTGTATTGGGGAATTGTTACATGTGTCTCCAAACTTGGTTTCACTTTTGATGTACCTATATTTTGTAACTAATAAACATGTTCTTTGAGGAAATTGCAAGCCTTGGAGTTCTGCTTTATTTGTCTCTGTCTGTCAGAACCATAACATTAAACCAAGTCTCCTAAAACTTCATTTTCTCGGGATGCTGGGCCCAGACTGCTTACTCACTCACTTTTGGGAGATCGGTAAAGAATCGGGGAAGAGTTGAGATGGAGGAGAAAGTTGAAACCGCTGCTAGCCGCAATGACATTCAGGCTGTTGGAGTGCAGTCTAGCACTCCAGCCACTGAGGAGGCATCACTGGCAGGGGCTCGGCCGAAAGCCAGTGTGATCCAGCCTGGGAAGCTGGTACTGCAGGAAGGAGCTACAGCACTAGTGGACCTCTTTCAAGCCAAGGCTGTCCCTCAGCACAGGAGCACTCTTTTAACGTCTGGAGAGGAGCTCCTATTGCTGCTGTTCCAGGGTTCTTCATCTGCAGATGGCAAGAAAGGAAAGAGGTCCATGGGATGGGACAACTCCGGAGAATGGAGATTTCAGTCCATAGTCCACAGCCCCTTGCTCGAACAGCTGAAGGAGAAGTTTGGCCAGCTGGAGGTAAAGGATACAATTCATGTTGTCCAGAGGTGGGTGCCATGGGGGGAAATGCCAAGAACTACCCATCTCTTCCTCCCCCTCACCAGAGTTCCAGCCCAACCGCTGGGGCCTGTGCTGCTTTGCCCATCCCCCAACCAGCTGTAATACCAAGCCCTGTATCCCAGCCAAGCCCATTGCCAGGACCTCAGGATGCCAGTCCTGGAGCTCAGCCAAGAGAAGTCCAGAGAGTAATTCGGCCATGTCCCCAGGACCAACAAGCCACCCAAGCTCAGAAGCAGGTGCAGGTGGCTCTACCGAGATTTGAGCCGCCTTCCATCAAGCCCACCTTTGATGGGGATCCTGAGAAGCTGACCTTCTTCTTAAACCAAGTGTGGGCTCATTTAGATCATTACGCTTATGCCTACCTAGATGGGGCTATGATGGTGAATGCTATAGCAGCAAATTTAGAGGGGGAAGTGGCTGACTGAGTGACCAACCTCCATGATGAAGGGGCTCCTGAATTGCACAACATTAATCTATTCATGGAGCAACTGAGGGGTCAGTTGAAGATGAATCTCGAATTCTGGTGGCCAAGAATGAAAAAGGACATTGAGAGTTATGTTAAGAGTTGTGCCACTTGTGCTACCATGAATAGGCATCCTAGAAAACCATCAAGATTATTTCAACAAGTTGCTGATCCCTCTCAGCCTTGGGAGGAGATAGCAATGGATTTTATAGTGGAATTTTATAGTGGAAGGGAAACACTGTAATATGGACTGTAATTGATCTATTTTCCAAACAGGTGCATTTCATCACTTGCTTGGGATTTCTCTCCGTCCAGAAGCTAACCAAATTGTTTTTGAAACACATATACTGATTCCATGGTGCCCCAAAGCAGATTATTCTGACAGAGGGGTCCAGTTTACTGCTAAATTCTGGAGGGAGTTCGTTAAACTGATTGGATCCTCCCAGGGGCTATCATCAGCTTTTCATCCAAATACTAATGGATATGCTGAGAAAGCTAATACAATGGTGGAACAGTATCTCAGATTTATGTAAATTACCAGCAGACTAATTGGGCTGACCTTTTGCCTTTTGCAGAGATAGCCTACAATAAACTGTGCACAGTAGCACTGGTCTCACCCCATTCAAAATAGTGATGGATTGAGACTTTGTGCCCATGCCTGAGTTCTCACAGGACTCTCTTACTTCCCAGACTTTAGACCAATGGATGACATCTTTCCAGGGGGGTTGGGTAAATGTGAAGAAGGCACCAAGGCCACCAAGGCCACTCAGTTCCAGATTTCATCCATGTACTAATGGAGCAAGCAGACAAACGATGTTCCTCTCAGAAACCTTCTTATGTTGGACAATTAGTTTATCTTTCAATGAAATATCTACAGTTAAAGTTGTCCAGTAGAAAATTGGGTCCAAAATTCCTTGGTCCTTTCTTCATCACTAAGATCATAAACTCTGTCATAGTGGAGTTAAAACTTCCACGATTGTTGGGAAAAGTTCACCCTGTGTTTTATTGCAGTCTATTAAAACCTGTGTCAGAATCCCCTTTAATACCTACTCCAAAAGAGCTGCTGGGTTCAGTGGTGGTAGAGGGGGAGATGCATTAGAAATAAAACATATTCTCGGGACTTCCGGTGGCAGGCGACTTCGTCGGTCGCAGCTGTTTGCTGCCTCCCGCCTGTTTCGCGTAAAAGCCGTTTTGACAGCCAGTACCAGCTGTCAAACGGCCTGATACCTTTCCCCTGGGCATAAGGGGATAGGTGAGCTGCCCGGGGTAGGAGTTGAGTTCCCGAGTCGTCCTATATGGACGATGTAGGTGAGA
>NW_015389617.1:79361-84400 GCF_001527695.2 Protobothrops mucrosquamatus
CGGTGTTAAAGTATCTTGCTGAATTGGTAAAGATTTTGGTGATCTGAATTACTTAAATGAATAATTTTTACTAATATGGAGGAGATGGATTGTTTATAATAGAGTTTGTGGAGTTAGAGAAATTAATATTCGTTTACTTATATCTGAATATTAGCCTGGGATTTGGTTTGGGAAGTCCGGGGGGGTGGGATATAATATTATGTAATAATATTGTGTAATACTGGTGTTGTTTTTTTTATGATGAAAACAATAAAAATTTTATATTGAAAAAAAAGAAATAAAACATATTCTCGATTCTAGGTTGTACAAGGGAAAGTTACAATACCTTGTTCAGTGGAAAGGTTACCCCCTTTCAGAAGCTACATGGGTGAAATGTACAAATGTGAAAGTGGATAGATTGATAAAAAAGTTTTACAATAAATACCCTCACAAGCCTCGAGGGAATGCTCAACCTGCTTTTTCTTTCCCCTGCAGGAGACTCTTTCTTTCTGACTCTAAAAATAAGCATGGCTGTAACCATTTTCCCTATTCATTTTTGGTTGACACATAGAATGGAGGGACGGGATTTGCCAGGTGCTTTGCTAGTCTAAATAAACTTTTATCCTGTGGGAACCAAGGTCATCAGATGCTCCCGAGACTGCAAGCTGGGCGTTGCATACAAAGCCCGCCTAGAAGATGTATTGGGGAACGTAATTGCTTGCATAGCCTTAGGGGTGGGATTTTTTAACTTTGTATTGGGGAATTGTTACATGTGTCTCCAGACTTGGTTTCACTTTTGACGTGCTGATACTTTGTAACTAATAAACATGTTCTTTGAGGAAATTGCAAGGCTCAGAGTTCTGTTTTATTCGTCTCTGTCTGTCCGAACCATGACACACATTTTGCAGCCTGTCCAAAGCTCCCCTCAGCTAAAGATGTTTGTAAAGCATATTTATAGGCTGCATGGAGTCCTAAAAAGAATTATTTCAGACAGAGGGTGCAGTTCATTGCAAAATTTTAGAGACAGTTCATCTGATCAATAGGATTGTCCAAGAACTCAGTTCCAGATTTCATCCATGTACTAAGGGAGTGGCAGAATGTACAAAAGCAATGATGGAAGAATATATAAGATGCTATGTAAATTATCAACAAAATAATTGGACTGAATTATTGCTGTTTGCTGAAGTATCATACAATAATGTGGTACATAGCAGCACAGGACTTACCCCTTTTAAAGTGGCTACAGGGATCGAATGTGGCTCTGCCGGAGTTCCCACAAGAAAACTCCTCTTCAACAATATTAACAGAGTGGATGGACAATATAAAGGACACATGGTTTGCGGGTATGCAAAGCTTTGGAAAAAGCAAACAAAGGTAAAAAACAGAACAAAACAGGCAGATAGGAAAAGAGGTACTCAAAAAGAGTTTAAAGTGGGAGATAAGGTATATTTGTCCACAAAATACTTGAATCTTAAAATACCTTGTAAAAAACTTTGTCCTAAATATATAGCTCCTTTTATTGTCACAAGATTCATCAGTTGAGTTACTGTAAAACTGCAATTGCCAAGGGGTTTTAAAAGGATTTACGCAGTGTTTCATTGTAGCTTATTAAAGTCTGTTCAAGGTTCAAGAATGAGTAGAGAAACCACCTCCATTTCCAATTCTAGTTGAGCGAGAGAGGCATTACGAAATTGAAGAAATTTTGGATTCTAGATATTGTAGAGGAAAACTGCAATATCAAGTAAGGTAGAAAGGATATCCAATTGTGGAGGCACAATGGGTAGCAGCAAATAATGTTAGAGCAGCTAAACTAATAAGGAAATTCCATTCTAGATACCCTGAATGACTTCGGTGAGGGGGGAGATTAGGAAATTAAACCTCTAATCAATGTCTATATGTATGTATATTTGTTTTTTATGTATTTCCAGATTCATTCTTCATTCAGGAGGTTGATATGTCAAGAATGAAACTTTGGCAGCTACATGCCTCTTTGTTTCAACTTGCTATTAGAGTAAGGGGGGAGGTGTTGCTTTAGAATGGATTAGATGGAGAAATGAAATCTTTATGATTCTGCTGAAGACTGTGAGACCTTAAACCTTTCCAGCAGCAGATGTGGAGAGAAAGCATACAATTCCTATAACAAAGTGAAATTGTTTACATGGACTATGTGAGAGGGTGGGGGTTTGGCTGGATAAATTATTGTTTAATTCTATGAACTGGTGTCTGGGAACCTCAGAGTTAGTTTTGTTTTGACATTACCATGCTGTGTATTCAATAAACAGTAAGATTTTCAGAAATGGAATGAACATGGAGTTTTATTTGGATTCTCGAGCTGGATATTGACAGTGGAGTTAGTAGGTTAGTTTTGTTCATGCTGCTTGAATTATTTCTGTTGGTAGCCCATCTATTTCTGGTTCTTTGTATTTGGGTTACTTTTTAACAATTGTTGCCACTTCTTCAATCAGTATTTCTGGCTCTAGCACTATTTTTACCAGGCTTTTCATATATGGTAAGTCAGTAAAAAACAACAACCCTAAGGCTCATGTGATGAAGGGTTAGAATCCAGCTGGTATGGTTAGTGAGAGGCTTGGTATGATGAAAGTATGTCAAAATAAATATTGGCAATTGTTAGCTTGAAATGAGGGCTAAAATGAAAGAAGGTGGCTGTGAATTTTCATACTGATAAAAGGGGTTGATACCATTTGTCTATTAATTGCTTGGTGCAGGGCAGCTGATATTATCAGAAGGAATAGATTTTCCCTGCACTAAAAGTATGGGAGAAATAAACTATTTTGAATGATTACATCTATATATAACATATTTGAAATAAAAGATGTTAGAATTTGTGTGCTTAAACTGTTCCCAATAAGACTAATCAGAATATGAGAGCCAGTTTGGTATAGTGGTTGAAGCATCAGGCTAGAAACAAGGAGAATGTGAGTTGTAGTCCTGCCTTAGGTGCAAAGCCAACTGGGTGAGCTTGGGCTAGTCACTTTCTCTCAGCCCTAAGAAAAGGCAATGGCAAA
Organism: Protobothrops mucrosquamatus; assembly: GCF_001527695.2. Lineage (NCBI taxonomy): Eukaryota > Metazoa > Chordata > Lepidosauria > Squamata > Viperidae > Protobothrops > Protobothrops mucrosquamatus. Next base: position 82,367 of record NW_015389617.1, read on the forward strand.
CTCTTCCTAAAAAACCTTGCCAAGAAAACTGCTGGAATTTCTCCAAGCAGGCTCTGACAATTGGACACAACTGAATGGGAGAAAAAAATATCAGAATTTAGAAAGACCTGTTTCCTTGCTTGTTCATTTCCTGTTCACTTCGATATCGGACAAATTCAGGTTTATATGTTTATGTTTACATTGTGGAGAATCTAGCCAATTTATCCATGAATATCCTATTAACTTCTCCTTTAAACCAACAACGCTTATGGGACTTGTAGGTAAGAGTGGCATTTTGCAAGCAGTTGCCCTAAACACTCCAGATCTGGCTTGGTGGTGTTGAATGAAAAATCTTCATCAGGGTCCAGTCCAAGCTGGGAATAAACAAAATGGAGACTGCTTTAGAAAGAAGGTTGTGGTTTATTAAAGAACAGAGCCAGACAGAAAGATGGCTCTGGGAAACCTGGTCATGATCAGGGAGTGATGGGTTTTTATACCTTCTGGGGCTTTTGAAGTTGTTTCCTGTTCCTGTTTGAGGCTTTGTATTTGCTGTGTCATGTACTTTGACATGAGTCTCAGTATGTCTTTTTGGTATTCTGATGGTGGGTTAATCCTATTATGTCCTCAAAGGTCATAGTTTTTAGAGTTTGGGTGGGGTAGGTAGATTTTAGGGGTCTTGGTCTTCCTAATTTCATCATCTTCTAGCTTCCTGGTTCCAACCTTCCTGAATGGATTATTAAATCTGCATTTCTAAAAGCTGGTTTCTACTGAGTTTTCTGGCTGGGGGGAGGGAGAAGTTTCTGCTTTTTAAAAAGATCTCCATTATTCCTTTGGAGAAATATATTCTGCCTTTTTAATATTCCCCCAAATATTTCTTTCTCTGGAGTCTTTCCACAGTGGAAAATAAATGGCTGATCTCCAAGACCCCAGGACTTGGGAAACTAGAAATTAAGACATGCAGAAGTACCATTCAATACTTAATCATTTGGTGCTATTGGCAACTTTATTAAATCCTCCATTGCACATAAATGTTCTCTGCCCACTCAGCCTGTCCAAAGCTCTTTAAGGATGAAACTATTGATGACTGGTTGTTATACAAGTTTATTTAATTTTGGTAGCCATCCATGCCAACAAGTAACTTTAAACAAATCTGCAGATAAAGAATCTGTAGCTTGTAACTCATAGCTGGGACTTTATACAGGCAAGAAATCTATAGCTTCCACAATATTCAGACCAAGGATCATAAACTGAGAATCCATTTGTAAAGGAATGAATCAAGAAAGAGAGGCTAAAATATGTAGTATGATAGTGTTAAATTATTTTCAACAAGGGGAGGAGATCTGGAGCATATTATTTTATGAATAGAGTTCTTGATTTTGCCATTCTGATCTCTACTGCCTGGACCTCTTTACTGTGGATGCAATTTCTTCCAAGGTGAGGCTCTGACTCCTTGCAATCTAATCAGAAGCCATCTGTATTAAATCAGATTCAGAGGTGACTGACTGAATTGCAGTCTGAGTTCCCTGAATGGTTGCCTTGAAAACTGTAGACTTACAGAATTTCTGCTATTGTCTCTTCTTCAGCCTCAGAATTAGAGCAGTCCATTATAATGGAATACACATGGTGTAAAATAAAAATATGAGACAGTCAAGTTCAGTCATATCGGAAAGTCTTCAACTAAGTGCTAGATAAGGAATTAAATAAATGCAGAACTAAGATTTGCTGCCATACCTAGCTATGAAATATACTGTAAGTAACAGAGCAGGCTAGTAAATGCATTCTTATCAGATCAGGTTTACTACATCTTTACATTTTCCTGCAACTTCACCCCAATAATGGTTTTCTCTCCAACAAACAGGCATTATTAACATGTCTCTTAATTGGTTTTTAAGAATATTTATACTAAGACCCTTCCTCTTTTACTTACATGAACATACAAACACATCCTTAAGAAATGATGGCCATTAGCAAGTTTGCTACACTGAATGAAAATTCTTCTTAGTGGTCAAGCTTCTCAGGGAAATCTAGCAGAACGAGTATGGTTGACTGGTTTCT
>NW_015389618.1:0-47587 GCF_001527695.2 Protobothrops mucrosquamatus
TATATATCACTTTATATGTGTATATATTACTATATGTGTATATATCACTTTATAATGCCTTGTAAGACCACACTTGCAACCAGTTTTGATTTCCAAAAGAAGTTGAAACTCTAGAAAGAGTACAGAGAAGAGCAACAAATATGATCAGGGGACTGGAGGCTAAAACATATAAGGAACGGCTGCTGGAATTGGGTATGTCTAGTTTAATGAAGAGAAGGACAACGGGGGACATGATAGCAGTGTTCCAATATTTCAAGAGTTGCCACAAAGAAGAGGGGGCCAACCTATTCTCCAAAGCACCTGAAGGCAGGACAAGAATCAATGGATGGAAACTAATCAAGGAGGGAAGCAACCTAAAATTAAGAAGAAAATTTCTGACAGTTAGAACAATTAATCAGTGAAATGATTTGCCTCCAGAAGTTGTGGGTGCTCCAACATTTGAAGTTTTTAAGAAGAGACTGGACAACCACTGGACTGAAATGGTATAGGATTTCCTGCCTGAGCAGGGGGTTGAACTAGAAGACTAGAAGACCTCCAAGGTCCCTTTCAACTCTGTTATTCTGTTATATACACATTTAAATACACACATACACATAACACACACAGAGAGACATATACACATACATATATATTAGCTATTACTTACCCAGCTGATGTGACAAAAAGCAAAATAAAATGATTTTCAGAAGCTAGAATTAATGCTCTGATTCTGTCAGCTATTGTGCTGCCAGTTTTTTTGAAACATTTACATTCCAGATATTCCTAAAATAAATATCATAATGTGAAAAGTTGGAGGGGGCTTATAATGTACTTAATCCAGTTTGTGGACTGATGTCAGAAATCTGAAGTAGGGCATCCTTACTTTCCAGCTTCTTGAAAATACCCATATTTTGCCAAATAGTTCAGAAGTAATAAAAAAGTATCCTACAAAAATGCATAGATTGGCACAGCCACACATATCTGGCCACATGGTTTTTGAATGGTATGCCAGACAATAGAAGTCAAGGATCAAATTTAAAAACTAGAGGAACTAGTAATATCTTTGGTGATTTTCAATTTTGTTAAATTAAATACAAATTTAATTATTAATTAAATTAGTTATTAATACAATTATCCTCTATGTGTTTAAGAAGATTCTTCTCTTTTATTCAAGTTACAATTTGGAAGAGGTTTTGAAGGTCTTCTGGGTGTGCACCCAAAGTTTTTGGGGTCCTAAAAATTTTTCTGCATTGTATTAGGAAAAAAAACAAATAACAACATTTATAGTAAGAGAAAATACTCTGAAATACAGAAAAATGCTTATCAAATGTGCATATCTGAAAAATGAACCATACAGAGATAAGTCCATTAAGAAGATATCTATGGAAAGGTATACATTTAATGCTGCAATTTTTAAAATTATTATTGGAAACTGCTGCAAAATAAATTACAGATTGAATTGCAACTCAGATGTGAAAACGCCACCCAAACATATTCTAATGTGGCTAGTAATATTGTGATCTCAGTGAGGTTACTGACCTGTAGTTTATTTCTTTTTGTTCAGGATCTGGCCATTATGAACCTATAAATCTGCTTTATAATAATTTTGACAATTGTCATACTTTGCCTTGTCTTTGTCCACCTTTGGAAATGGTTTCAAAATCTAAGCTAAAAGCTTTAAGCATTTGCTCTAGTCTAGTGCTTTAATTTTAAGTCTGCCTAGAATTCACTGGAACCCTGGAAAAAGGAACTGGGTTGAAATGGGCAGATATGATGGAATAACTTTTAGTTCTTCAAACACTCATAACTTTCAATTCATCATGCATACCTCTAGATAGTACTGTTTTCAATGTTAAAGCCAATTTAAATTATGGTTCTCCCCAAAGCACCCTGTTTCCTGATGCATTTTTCAGAACATGTAACCATAGATTTTAACCAGGAGAGTCATGCAGTACTTACTTGATAAGCTAATTTTGGATTGAGGGAATTCTCAGAATGAATTAATGCTTCTTTTATCTGATGGATGTGCAATAACAAAAATATTAACTTCATGCCAAAAAAGGAAGCTAATGTGACTTTAATACTTTTCTCTTGAATGCCATTTCCAGAGAAGCATTTCTCTGGGGTTTCCATAGGAACACTATAAAGAAAGAAAAAATAGCAAATCCACTTTTGACATAGCCTATATGTGTGACTTATTTCTAAGAAAATTTTGCAAAAAAAAACAAACTAATTAAACAAAGAAATTTTCTTAACAGCTAACATGGAAATCTAATGCAACATCAATGGTGAATTTACAGCATCACAAAGGTTAACATGTTAGGAAAACTATGAAGTCTCCATGTGGATGTTTTGATTTAAAACCCTTTTCCACCAGGGATTCCTGGAGCTCAAAGTAATATGCCTTATATATTAATGTTCAGTGAAGTGAATGTGGAATTAATCTTTGTAGAAAATTCAATTCTCTCAAGACTGTTTGAAAGATAATATAACCCACATTAATAGAATGAGTCAGGTTATATAGTACAGCATGACTTGACAGCTGGTGTCTTTGCAATTTGTCCCAAGCAGTTGCAGTGGCTGGGATATGGGTATCTCTGTTGTCACATATAATATGTGACTTTATTTTGTAGTTCAAAGCATAAAGGTTGGGGGAAAACAGTTTAATATTTGGAAATTTATCATGTATCAAATTTCTCATAATGGTTCTCTGTAAATATGGGACCTTTGGTTAATTGTTTTGTATCCAGAGAGAATTCAGTGTGTGAATTAATTATGAAGTTTCATAATTTGTGAATTTCCAAGGCCTCTTTTTAAATAACATTTTTCAACATTTTCAAAATTCACTTGATTTAAACTCCACATAGGAGTTTTGAATTCTGAATTATCTATTCTTGTAAAGCTGGATTGACTCATTAGCTGGGTTCAAACCACACAATCACATCTGATAAACCCCTGTGGAGGCATTTGTCTCTAAACTTGGCAGGCTTTAGCTTTATTTATTTAAGGCTTGGCATGTTGTATGAACCAGCTTATTTGAGAATCCTATTGTAACGTTAGGAAGACTCAGGACAACATGTGAAATTCCAGTTAAGCTAATTGATTTCTCTTGGCTATACAAAAGAATCCAGCCACTAACCAAACAGGTGCTAGATAAGAGTTAATGGAATGCAACAGAGGTTGGATTTAGATCCTTTGTGGGAATGTAAATGATTCCAGGCTGATTCCTCTCTTGATTCTGCCCTAGGCTCTGGCTGTTCTTCTTCTACATATATTCAGGGTTCCTTAATCCATTTATGCACTTGGATGTTTTATTGCAATCACTTAGTGTCATAACTACAGGGGGAAAAGTGGTACAGTTTTGCCAGATTCAATTATGTTATGCCCAAAGACTTACATAAATCAGTCTCAGTTATTTGAAGATAGCTCATTTGAAGAAAACCATCCATTCTGGAAATGTGAAGGCTGGTGACAATCACTGAGTTCCATAATGGCCAGACTTATGCTACTCATTCTTACTTCATCCAAGCTTATTGAAATAACCAAGTTTAATCCCAAACCAGCCTAGACCAACTGAATGCCATAACTTCATCTCCTTTTTTGGAACATATTTTATGCCATGTTCTTTGATCACATAACATGCAGGACTATGGGGTATACAGGGCACAGTATGGATTATTGTGAGGGGAGGGGAAGATATTACAAAGCATCTGATTTTTTTCTGAACATTTTTAATTCACACATAGGTGTAGGAGAATAATATGACTATTCCTTGTCTTTGTTATTTATCTGAAGCAACATGTGATGCATGAAAAGATTCAAAAGAAGTGTGACACATCATATTCAAATGTTGGTGTGTAAAGCCTCCAGACAATAACACCAAAATTAAACACACACGCACAACCCCACACAAAAGATCTGCTTTATTGAAAAGAGATTAGATCCTTGAAGACTTAGACAGTGGTAATTTATATTCAGGAGTTTATGAGTGCTTTACTAACTTCATTGTTCAGAAAGGAAAATCCATACTTATTATTATTTCAGCTGCTCTGCTGACACACATACTCTAGGTATTTTCAAAGTTCAAAGCAATGTGGTGAATTTGTATGCACTTTTAATGCGAATTACCAGAGAGAGCCTAATGGGGTTATGTCTCTTGTATATGCAAAATAGAGCTTTTCTTGACTATTTCTTGAATGCAATTTGCAAGCAGAAAGCCTTAAAGGCAGGCATAAGGAGAAAGCAGCATAATATGAAAGCCTGTACTTTTAAAATAAAAAAGCCTTCCACACTTCACCAGCTACTTTGCCTCTTTCATGCTAAATACAAATCACCCAACAGGGATGCACAAATTAGCCAAGATCCAATCTGAATTTGCAATTTGATTCAAAGAGTTGAGCTGACTTGAATTTATAGTTGAGTTTAATGCCCAACTTGATTCAGTTTTAAGACTTGATTGAGGGTGTGATGTCAGTCAAATCACTTACAAATCAAATATTAAAATCAAAACTTCCTCTGGTCCCATGACAGCTAGCCTATTTTAGCTCTTAAAGCAGAAAATTTCCGTGGTAATCAAAGTCCAATCATTAATTAGTTAATTAATTAAAAATCTACTGCCCATTCATGATTCCCCAAACCAAACAGTATTTTTCTTTATATAATTCAGATAAATAATACAGGAATTTTGAAATCTGATGGAGATTATACTTTTCTAAGCAACCAGTATATTTCAAAATAAGCATTCATTACTTTCAGATGAGACAGTTGCCCTTTCTCTCAATCTGGACCTACAAAGCAATTTTTCTTTGCTTCGTCAAGATGCAGTAGTGATACCTACTATATGAGTTGGTGTCAAGGTACCTGTAGAACCATCTCCATCATCCAGAATCCACAATAGAAACCATTTGGGAATAACAGTTGGCAATCTTTCAATTCTATACAAGATCAGAGGAATGCTTCTGTTTGAAGGTCTACTTGCTGTGGAACTGTGCTATTGGAGAATAGGCTTGCTCTGATTCTGTTGGCTTGGGGGACATGTTAAAATGGAGATTTTCCAAATTAATTTAAGATGGTGCCATAGAATTGTCCATGTGTTCTGGTTTAAAGATAATTAAGTGGCTATTGTTGTTATTATTGTGATTTTTTTCTTGTAAACTGCTAACAATCACATGATTGTGGTGGTTTAAAAATCCAATACAACAGTCAGTAAAGTTAAGGCATTTTTGTTGCTTTGGGGACCTTCTCCAGAATTTCCAAAAAATTGAAGAAGCTTTTGTCCACCTACAGGTGCAGAATACTCTTTCAGCTACTGGAAGTGCCAAAGGAGAGCCTAAAAACAAAATAAAGCTGAGCAATGTAATATCTTTTTCTTTGCTCTTTAGAAACATAGATCTACATTACATCACAAAGTAGCCTTGAAGGATGACTTGAACAATTGTAGAAGGATGAAGCTGTGTGGCTGTTTGTGTGCTGTATATGTTTGTAGGATTTGGGTACTGTACAACTTCCATTTATCTATTTACTGCTTTCCCTAACATTCCCATTTTGTACTCATTATGCCTGAATCCTTCCTAATAGACACAATGTAGTATGCCCTAAAATGGGTGTTTTGGGGTAGCACTTTCTCTAATAAATGAATTTGTGCACACAGCTTTTCCAAAATCAATATATCTTTGAAGATTTGGATTCATTTTTGTATGCAATGCTATTATGGCAACTATTTCAGGACTAAAATTATGAAATTCTTCATACAAGAAGTTTCTAACATCCCTATCACAAAGATTTTTATGAAGTCCTTTCACATCTATTCAAGCCAAGCTGCCTTCCAATATTTGTATTCAGAAAGCAAAACAGCTTATTAAAAAGGTTTACCCATGTTTTTTGGAGTAAATCCGAACTACTTGAGAATTTATATTCTGATGGCTTTTCTTTAGTCTTCCACAACTGTTTTCAATCCAGTTCCCCCAGATGGACATCATCTCCCCAAATTCACAGTCACCATGACCATCACCTTTCAGGTAGTGACAGAGCTGGTGCAAAAGAGATTACATACAATACTTCAATTTTCTTTAGATGATTTTCAAAGAGTATCTTGAAGTACATTTGTTGCTGGCATTACTCTAGTGCTGTTTGGTTTAATTTTTCCTTCTTTATCTCCATTACCCACAGTGCTGTTCAGTCCTCTGACATTTAAATTGAGTATGATGGCATCCTGTTTTGTCTAATGTTATAATAATACCAACTCTGGCATCAGTGATGTTCAGAATTAAAACTTTATCCCACAATGACTCTCTGGATGAAGGAAGGCTACTGTACCTTAGTAGGTAAACGAACTGAATGAAGGTAGCACAAAGAAGAAATGGTACCCAAGAGATCAAAAGGGTTATATGAATGATTAGCAAGATAATTATAGACTCTCCTCCCCCCACAAGTTGGTTGCATTTCATATGCCACTCTTGAAGCAAATACCTGTACTCCATCTTCATCCATCCATGAAACTCCTGGGGAAATTGGGGCCAATCACTCTCTCTGCCCAATTTATCCCAAAAGGATGTGTTGAGGATATAAGATGAAACTGCAGAACAATGATGCAGACTATCTGAAGCTGTTTGGGAGAAGGCTGGGATAAAAACAATATTGTTATAAAGTAGATATAGAGCTCCATTTACAAGTGATAAACTGAAAAAGAGCCAGCCCTTAAATTAACTATATGCTTTCTCCAATTATTTCAGTTTGCAGAGTCAGCCTTTTGTGGCATGGGATTAGCAAAAAGCCATGTAGGAAGCAGAAATAATCAGTTATCTCCAAAGCCATGCATTATCACAGCAATTCAGAGCTCACAAAACATTATCTATCTATCTATCTATCTATCTATCTATCTATCTATCTATCTATCTATCTATCTATCTATCTATCTATCTATCTATCTATCTATCTATCTATCTATCTATCTATCTATCTATCTATCTATCTATCTATCTATCTATCTATCTATCTAATCTTCCATACATATGTTACATCCACAGACTTAAAGACAATTGTGTTATACATTATATTTATATGTTGCATTGTTATTTTATTATATATCATTGCATATATTATATGTAGTGGGCTTTTATTATATGCCTGTGGCCAGGATACTTGCAGGACTGCCTCTCAATGATGGAATTTGCTTGTTCCATCAGGTCAGATAGAGTGGCTGTTCTCTAGGTCCTTTCCCTTAAATGTCCTCTGGTGGGACCTAGTAAGAACATCTTTCCATAGCAGCCCCCACCATATGAAATTGGGCAGGGAATCGGACCCTCCTGGTCTTCCAGAAGGTCTTGGAGAGCTGGGTCTTCTCATAAGCATTGGGTTAGTCTGAGGCTGGAGACTAGTCCATGTAAATGTTGCTGTACAGAGAAGAGTTTGTTTTGGGGACACTTGGAGTTTTTGATGCTGACTTTATTGTCACTTTCTGTGAGTTGCTCAAGGCTGTGGTACATAAGATGGGTAGCTGTATAAGTCTTGATGATGTTTCAGTTTTCTCTGCTTCTTTATTCTACCTCTTTTCTCTGTCAGCTTTAGTTATAGTTAAACGGCAGAAGTGGGAAGAGTATGCAAGCTTAGGACTCAGTAGTCAAAAGAAATTACATCAATGGCTTTGAAGCTCAAATAAGTTTGTTTACATGCTCTGTTATAAACACAAAGGAGAGCAGGCTAATACACGTTACAGTCCAAAGGGGAGAGGGGAAAAAAATGCTTTGCAAAGAAAGTAGCGTTGATATATAGCAAACAACTATGATCTAATCAGACACAAGACATTAATGTTTATTGTAAATGACATGACCATTTATTACAAAGCAAGACAACCAGACTTTAAACACTGGTGGGCAATTTTCTCAGCTGGAGGCCACTAGAAGGATATACGTGTCAGCATCAGCAACTGAGTGGGAGAGGTTTACATTTTCAGCCTGTCTTGGTTTTTTTTGTTTTTTTTTAAAGAGTTGGAGAAGGTTTGCAGTAAAGAAGTGTACAAACCTCTCCGATGTTTAACACATACAACCTAAACTGTCAAGTTTCTTTCTGAAACTTCCAGATTGCCCTGTGTGCCAATACAGACTAAACAGTCACCATTTGGGGGGGGGGGCAAAGCAACAGACAACACCCCCCCTGCATTCACTGTCTGTTAGCTGCATTTTCTTGCTCCACTTTCAAAGAAGGATTTCCCTGCTTTTGTCAACTCAAGCACTTGTGTCCACTTTGCTTGCGGTGTGAGCAATCCCTGTCAGTGGTGGGATTCAGCTGGTTTGCACCACTTTGGTAGCTAATTTTTTATTGCCCAGGCCCAGAAAGGACTTCTGGAAGCAGCATCCACAAAGAGAACCAGTTGTTCACATATTTGAATTCCACCACTCGCTCAAAGCATATTCCCTACTTTTCCGGGATAAGATGTGCTCCAAATTTCCTTAGGGCTGGCTTTATTTATGAGTATAATGGTTATAATGCAGTGGTTCTCAACCTTTTTAATGCCGTGACCCCAACCGGTCATAAGTCGAGGACTAAACCGGTCGTAAGTCGAGGACTAAACCGGTCGTAAGTCGAGGACTACCCAACCGGTCGTAAGTCGAGGACTTTCCCTGCCCGGGAGCGACGCGCATGCATGCTTCCGCCCCCTGCGCCGGCCAAGGCATAGCTGGCAAGCGGCACCTGCCGGAAAAGGGGGAAAAATGGTGGACAAAAAAATGGCGGACAAAAAAAATGGCGGACAGCCTTGCTTGGCGACCCCCGTGAAATGGTCATTCGACCCCAAATGGGGTCCCGACCCACAGGTTGAGAACCACTGTTATAATGTAAAACATTCCCAGTTTGAAATCTAGCAGGCATATGTTTACTTTTAATGGCCTATTTTTCTTTCCCTGTGACACCTACTTTTTCACTGGGCTATTGTTTTAATAAATCCACAGACATATGTTTCATTATGAACATATACCAGGTATGTGAGCAGTGGTGGCTCAGTGGTTAGAATGCAATATTAACTCACTGCCAGCAGTTCGATTCTCACCAGCTCAAGGTTGACTCAGCCTTCAATCCTTCTGAGGTCGGTATAATGAGGGCCCAAAATGTTGAGGGCAATAGGCTGACTCTGTAAACTGCTTAGAGAGGGCTGTAAAGCACTATATAAGTCTTATTGCTATTGCTATTGTTTCCCCAGCCATAGTCTACTCAGTACACATACTAGCTGAATGGGCATTTCTTTGGCAGATGTCCTGTCCCCTTGCAGCCCTTTAGGTATCTTCTGTTCTGAATGGTTAGGGGAATTCTGAACTACATTTGTGGGGGTAGAAATGCATTAAAAGGGAGAGGAAGTGTCTTTATGGAATGACTGCCTATAACTTGGCAGATTTTGTCCAGTCTTACATTATGCCAACAAGTATAGATAATACGTACTCATGTATTTTATTTTCCATAACAAAGGAAAAGAAAGAAGATTCCTCTGCAGAAACCATGGCTGAGGAGTGATGGAGGCTTTATGCAAAGCGGGGGAAACAATAGCAATATATTGGAATATATTGCCACAATATTCCTCTTTCTGAATTTTTTGTCACCGAATATATTATCTTGGAATGCCCCACGGTATTTGATGAAGCCAAAATGTAAAACCAATTGATTTTGGAGGTAATCAGAGTTTCCAGAGCCAAGTATCTGAAGTGCATTGAGGCAAAGTGGACTGGTCTCAAAACTCAGGATCTGTCCCAGAAGATATTTTAATTTTAATTTATAAACATCCAAATTGTTTTTTTTTAATCTGCCACAGGAAAACTCTCAAATAAGAGGAAAATGTTAGAAGAGGTGGTATGTTTATGAATGGCACAGTTTTCAAGGTTCCAACCTTAATGCTTTGGGGAAGCTTTTTTTAAAGAAATATATAAGAAGTTCTTCCAGTAATTTTTTAAAAATGCTCTTGTCTATGTGAATTCACCTGTAAAAAAAATTCACCAAATATTATTATTTTTACTGTCTAATTCTTTCCTTAAAAACAGTCCTTTCTTAACATATGTGCCTTGAATGTTATTAGGAAAGTCATTTCTTCCACCTCACCCCATCCCTCTTCATTTCTAGACTGCTTATACCTAATTTCAGTATTCTCATTAAATCTTTATTTGCCTGTAATTAATAGCGCACCATCTGTGTTTCTTTGTCAATATTTCTTTGTGAATGACAAGTACACAAATGGCTACTGTACGCACAACCCTCACATTAGTGAACTCTTGCAAATTTCAGTTCTCTCCAGGAAGGAGGGAAACATAATTTGTGCAGCTCCTAAGGCACATTCTCTGAAGGGAAGAAGCCAAGATTGCAAAATGCCTTAAAGGTGTCCAGTGTGAAATCCTCTGCCAAATTCTTTCATTGGAGATGAAGCACATCTCATTCTGTCTGTAATAAATATAGGCTCGCTCCTTGATGATTCCGTCATCATTGCTCATAGAGAGCATTCAGAAAAGTCAGTTCAAGCAACAAAGTGGCATTCAAAGCAGAGTATTTCCCTAGCTCAGCAGCTCCCAACCTTTTATATATCCCCACACCTCTAGAACGCTTCCTATATATTCTCGCACCTCTTACAAAAGTTTTAAATAACGGCAACGAATTATGCATATACACTATAATTTTGAAAACCCAGGTTTTCGCACCCCCTGGAATATCATCTCGCACCCCCAGTTGGGAACCCCTGCCCTAGCTGAGGCAGGTTCTGAAGCCCTGTAATGGTACATGGGAATGACCTTGGGAGACCTTGGAAAAGAGAGGTCAGATAAGACAAGGCATAGCCTTCAGCTGTGTAAAGGGCGGAGAAAGAGGATCAGAAGGTTCTCCGGCTGTAAAGAGATTTGTCTTTTCGGACTTGCAGGATTCTGTTAATGTAGCCTTACAATACAGTTGGGGTGGAATGTACCCCAAAGTTGCAAGAGGGAGGGGCTTTATCACAAAGAGGCAACATAGTTTAGTATCTTTGGTATTCAGGAAGAAGGTAACGGTGGATCCCCCTCAGCAGTTCATAGGGTGTATCTAATAGTTATGTAGATAAAGTGCTTTAGTCTGGCCAGATTTCTGTCTACAGGTGAATAGAAATAAAGAAACTACTCTGAAGTAACTCTTTGTGTGCTTTTTGGTTCCTTGGGTCTGGCAAAAGTAGAATTAGCTCATTAACTGAGAAGGCTGACTCTTCCTTCCTTCCTTCCTTCCTTCCTTCCTTCCTTCCTTCCTTCCTTCCTTCCTTCCTTCCTTCCTTCCTTCCTTCCTTCCTTCCTTCCTTCCTTCCTTCCTTCCTAGAAAACTGTCACTGGGGAAAGGAGCAGTACATCAAGTGATGTCATTATATCATAGTTTATGAGATATAAGCATACAAGGCAGTGGTGAGATTCAGCCGGTTCGCACCACTTCGGCAGAACCAGTAGCTATTTTTTTTGTTGCCCAGGCCCAGAATGGACTTCCGGAAGCGGCATCCACACAGAGAACCAGTTATTCACATATTTGAATCCCACCACTGATACAAGGGCAAAAGAGCCAGGAAATGATGGCAGCTCAATATCTCTTTAGCCATGGTGCTCCCAAGATAATTTACAATATTTGGGGTTATATTGCAGAACCTCCATCTGCAGGTCATATTTCACATGATGTAAAATAATTTTCTCATTCAGCTGTAAACACCATGACATATTAGCTTTCTATATTTTTTTTTCTTGTAGAGGACTAACCACCATTTTTAGGGCCCAGGCACAATTTTTCATGCTTCGAAGAAAAATAAAAGGTAAAATAATAAAAAAAAGATAGATCTTCCCTCAAACTGAGCTTGACTATTGACTTCATGGAAAAATCCATGTTGTTTTCTTGGCAACAGTACAGAAATGATTGACCCTTGCCTTCTTCTAGCAATGAAGCCACTTAAAAAGAAACAATGGAAAGTAGCAATGAAGACACTTAAAAAGAAGCAATAGAAAATACTTTTCGATAGCTACATGATGTTCTTTGTGGTAAGCTTCATACTGAGACTTTCCCTAGCTGCAGTGTTCATTATTACTGTTTTTGAGAGAAGAAGCAATTGTGCAAAAGCTATGGAGAACTAATTTTTTTTTGTGTTCAATACAAATATCTGCTCTGTGAATTTGTCCTCAGTGGATTCAATACTAATGTTTCATAAGTGGATACCAGAAAGTCAATAGTCTCCAATGATATCCCAAGAGGACAAATGCTTCATTTACTTTTCTTTCTTTATCAGATCCAATTTAGAACAACTGGGACAAAAGCACTAAAAGCATTTCTTCTTCTTCTTCTTCTTGTGCCATATCCGTTATCGGACGTTGGCGATCATATTGGCGATCCTGTTTTTATCAGCAGCTGCATGAAAAAGTGCTGCTGAGTTTTGTCCAAACCAGTCCCTTAGATTTTGAAGCCATGATGTTCTTCTTCTGCCTGGACCTCGTTTGCCTTCAATCTTTCCCTGGAGGATTAAATGGAGTATGCCGTATTTTTCTGGGTATCGCATCACATGTCTGAAATATTCTAACTTTCATTTTTTAATTGTTTTGATGATTTCCCTTGGCTTTCCCAGACGGCTTATCACCTCATTTCTCATCTTGTCAACCCAGCTTATGCATAACAGCCGCCTGTAAATCCACATTTCAAATGCTTCTAGTCTCTTCAGGTATTCTTCTGTCAGAGACCAACTCTCTACTCCATAGAGCAGGATAGTAAAAATATATCATCTGACAAGCCTGATTTTCAGACTTAGGCTTATGTCGTGACTGCAGAAGACCTTTTTCATTTTGAAGAATGCTGGTCGAGCTTTCTCTATCCTTACAGAATTACAGAATCCCAAAATTGTTAAGTTATACTGTATGCTGCTGCTTCTCCTCTACCTCCTCTTCCATTTTTTCCCATTATCATCATCATCATCATCATCATCATCATCATCATCATCATCATCATCATCACTACTTTCACATGCAAAACATTTGTTTCTTGGGTGGATGGAAAAAAAAACACATTGAGAAATAATTTATTATGGATGGCCCCACAATCAGACAAGATTTAGATTGGACCCAGCATTTTTATCCACCTACTGAGTCCTTCCCAAAGACCTGGGATAAGCAGATGTTGTTTAATAATATTAAATACATTGTTGCAGCATGTAAGCTGTTCCAAGTAAAGTTGCTTTTTATAATAGACTGTTGAATTTGTCAATGCTGATGGTGTTCAAGTGGTACGCCTATTACTATTGGTACTTATGCTTTCTTTTGCCATGCCACAGTTCATTCTAACTTCTATTTCCAAGTCTTCATATTTAATACTCCTGCCTCTTATTTTTTCTGGAGTAAACACAACAATCCTATCAGGTGTTGGGCTAAAAGAGAATAACTGCCCCAAGTCATCCAGCCAGCTTTCATGCTTACTGTATTGGAAGTTTAGAAATCACAGGCTTCTCCTGGTTTCCACTACACAAAATTGGCTTCACCACTACACAAAATTGGCTGCCTATGCCTCTGACATATTAATAAGCTTTTTAAGAAGATGCTTATCTTTTCTCTTTGTTTTTCACTACTCCAGTATTACTCAAAAGGTGCTCTCTGAATCCCTGGAGAATATCATTTCAAGCAAGCCTACCAGAGTCTTGCAAAAGCATTTGTGCCAATTACAAACCAGTGTGACAGTTCCAGAGTTCTGTGTAAAACCTGAGTTTTCTTTCTTTCTTTTTTGACACATTTTTGCTTTTCAAAGAAGGAACAATCATTCCTGGAGGACACAAGACTTCTATGCAAAGTTCTGCCCTGATTCTGAGCCTGATGGAGATCTAGGGAAGACGATTTGCAAGGGGAAAAAAAGAGAGTAAAATTGCAAGGCTGAGAGACATATTTATAATAATTAAGCTGAAAATGTTATCTTAATGCAGCTCTGCAAGAGAGGGTATTGAAGGAATATATAGCCTACTAGTGTTTTGTACAGTAAGTTGTAGCAGTTTAAGAGAGGCTACTTTAATGGAAGAAACACCCCTTCCTTCCTTCCTTCCTTCCCTCCTTCCCTCCCTCCCTCCCTCCTCCCTCCTGCCCTCCCTTCCAATGTCCCAAACATGGGAACAGCCCTGTTGTTTGAACATGAGTGTGTCTTGATTATATTTTGAAGTCATCATGTAATTGCTTCTTTCCCAAGCTCTGGAAAACTCTCACTTTATATAAAGTATAGCACATCTCATTTTTTCTTCTTTCCCTGAGAAGACTCAAAGAGCCCCCCCCCACCACCAAAAGCATATAATAAGTTCACTTCTGACGAGTTAACTTAAAAGTAGAACAGCATACATGTTTACATAAAATTTAAACAAATATCTCCCATGGGTTTCTGTATTGTGGGATGAAAATATTTATCTCCAGTCACTTATGTGTATATTCTCTCCCTGAATATGTCTTGCTAGAAGTGCCCATTATCTATTTAGTTACTTCTAAGTGATAGAAAAGAGAGAGATGCTTTGCAGGTAATGGGCCAATGAAGTTGACCATGTACAAAATATCAATTTACTGTTCCTGGAAAAGGTCACTTCTTGTATTACAATCCTTGAGGTTGATTAACTGGGTTGTCTTCTTGTCTTCTATTATACATTCAGATCAGGGGTGTGATCATCATGTTTCATAAAGTGTATTAGCATGAGCACAGCACCTCTCCAAGAAGCATTAAATCAACTGCAAGCTTTAAAAGGTTCCAATGTTTGTTTCAAAGGGTGTCCTTGGACGACTGGATATGGGCATGCATGCGCACTGCTTCACCGATGATCCCAGCAAAAGTACTGCCTGTGCAAGGACACCCTAGGAACATTCTTCAAGGAGCGTAGCTTCACTCGCTCATGTATACAGACCCATTTATGTAAGCTGTGTAGTTGTGCTACCTTTATGCTTGATACTTTGTGCTTAGTAGGGATAAGCAGTGGTTAGCAGGGTAAATGTGAAACCATCTTTTCTTCCATAATAGCAATAGCACTTAGACTTATATACCGCTTCATAGCGCTTTACAACCCTCTTTAGGCAGTTTACAGAGTTAGCATATTACTCTCAAACAATCTGGGTTCTCATTTTACGGTCCTCGGAAGGATGGAAGGATGAGTCAACCTTGAGCTGGTGGAAATTGAACTCCTGGCAGTCTGCAGAATTAGCCTGCAATACTACATTCTAACCACTGCGTCACCACGGCTCAATGAAATCTGAACTAAATATCAAGTTAATGCTTAGAAACCAGATCATCGGAAGTTATGAAATGAATGGCATGATTGCATGAGGACAGATGGCATCACAATATTAATTTGTTGATTGGTGAATTATTTTTGTTTTCACATTTATTTATTTTTTGCTTTTTCGCTTTCAATAGATTATTTTTTATTTTTTAGTATTGGGATTCACTTTGTAAATTAACTATCTGAAAAGACGCATAGCAACTCAGTATATAAACCAAATGAACTAAATTACTACTAGTTGAGATATCCCATTGGCTTGCTGTAACTAGGAACAATATTTCAGATTCATTTCTATATTCTATGGCCATTTCATTTCTTTGCAGAGTACGACATGTCTTATATCTCTCATCTCATAAGCTTTCACAACCTTACATTTTTAAAGTTATTATATTGTGAAGTTATCAACATTTTCCCTGCAAGAACAGATACCCAGCTATTTTATTTCATCTTTACTTGACCAGGAAGAAAGGGTGAATCCATTTGAGCAAAACAGCCAACTATTTCTCTGAGAAATAGCATAATATAACGTGTCATTTCAATAAATATTTCTGGAAAGTGATAATTCATATATTGAGCTGAAGGTTTCTTGACCTCTATCCCCCCAATAGCCATTACTCCACACAAATATTCTGCTTTGTAAAAATAGATAGTCTAGGTCTGCAGTGGCTTTTGTTCACGATAATCCACTCAGTGATTCAGAGGTGATTTTGAAAGACACAATCTATTCTGAAAACTGACAGCCTCAGCCTTGTGATGTTTCCAGCTCTAATCTACTTTGGAAAAGGCTGGAATTGTCTTGTAACTCATGTCATCTTTGTGCCCCTCTTTTATTTATTTATTTCTTAAAAGGGTAAGCTTGAAAATAGCAAGTGGACAGTGGTGGGATTCAGCCAGTTGGCACCACTTTGGCAGAACAGGTAACTAATTTTTTGTTGCCCAGACCCAGAATGTACTTCTGGAAGTGGCATCCACACAGAGAACTGGTTGCTCACATATTTGAATCCCACCACTGCCAGTGGAGCTTAACATATCTGGGAGGGGGGGAAAAGCCATAGAATAGAAGGATCTTCTAAGGTCCTCTAAACTGGTCTTCTACTGACACAGAAATTGAATAGTACAGCACTCCTGGTTGGTTGCCGTTCAGCTTTGATCTGAAAATCTCCAACAAGAAGAATCCATCTATTTCTTAGGTAGCCTATGTCATTACCAAACTGATCATTCCCTCAGGAAATCCTTGTTATCTCTTGCAAGGTATGCTACCTCCCATTTTCTGTATGAAGTAGATGGTATTTGTAAAATAACATAAGCACCACATTAGAAGACCAGTGATAGAAGCTGTACAGGGATACACTAATTTTAAAAATGAATTCATTTTAATTCTGAAATGAATTTAGAAATGAAATGAAAATGAGCCGCTTTGGTGTAATGTTTAAGGCATCAGAGTAGAGTACAATGAAATGAAGTGCACTGGGGACAGGAGTGCACAAGGAGTGTAAAGAGAAGTACTTTAAAAATCACAATTTAAAAACACACCCCAGTCCTGAAGGGAGAGTACAGAGTATAGTGTGACTTCATCCATTCTTGGTTGCTGGTTTGTTTTAGTGATGGGGCAACCAAGCAGGGCAGACGTGTGTGGCCAACCAAGCAGGGCAGACGTGTGTGGCCATTTACCTATCTCAGAGCATTTGTCTTTGCCTCAGCTTCCCTATCAGAATGGTTTGCCAAGTGCACATTTCCATCTTTTTTTGGTTTGTTTGGTTTTTTCTGTGTGTTTTTTGTTTGTTTGTTTGTTTCTGCTCTGTGATTAGAAACATACCACTACATATTGATGAGTGTATGATCCAGCTCCAATCCTGCAACTTTCCTAGGGAATATTATTCCTTTCTTGGGTAATCAGTTTCAGAAGGAACAGATTGCTGACGATCATTCACAGTTCATTCATGGCAGGAAAATTGTAGAGTATATGGCCCCATAGGAATAATTGATTAATGCAGTTTCTCATCCTGAAGCAGAATGTTGATTCCCAGAAGAGTGAGTATTTCAGCAGCATTAAAGCATGGCTAGGAAAAAGAGAAGACATCATTTCAGAGGGGTGGGGGGAAATAAGTCAAAGAAGTTTACATCTAATATCCTGAGTCAAATTGGTGGCCTGGGCAATGAATCAAAATCCAAAGAAATTAATTCTTCCATGTAATCAAAGTTGTCTAGCAACTACTTAAGTACAAAAATTAGAGTTGAAGCAGGAAGCTTCTGGATGTTGGGGAAAAAAACACAACTGTGAATAAGAGTAAGAATGCTTTCAGAATGTAGGGTGGAGTCCAAAGAGAGAGGGAGGGAGGGAGGGAGGGAGGGAGGGAGGAAGGAAGGAAGGAAGGAAGGAAGGAAGGAAGGAAGGAAGGAAGGTTCTCATCTTACATGGAAATTTATAAAGCAACACATAACAAAAAGTATATGAAGTTGTCATCAACTACAGCCATGTAAAAAATTAAAATGAAGAAATAACTTGATAATAGTCCTATCCAAGCTACATTTTTCTCCATCTCATACTCCACATATTGGAGTGACTAATATTCAGAAAAGTCTATAAAATCTAATGGGTTCATTGTTCAGAGAGTGCTGTAAAACACTATGGAGCAGTATATAAGTCTAAGTGCTATTGCTATTCATAAAAAAACCGAAATGAACATCATGTCATTGCAACATAAGTTCCAACACATTTACAAAAGAGCCTACATCAAGTAACATGATACTTGTTTCACTATTTGCTCTCTTTGAGCCCTCATCCCAGTGCAATTTATAGAATTATAAATTGTTCATGTTGTTTGCACATTTCTGATCATGGTTTTTACATTGTTATATATCAATTAATGAATCAGATAAGCCTACATCAGAAACTGATATGTGGAAATGGTCTGACTATGGGCAGGGATAGACAATGCAGTTTTAGCAACATGGCGACAAACCGCTACTACTATTTCCCCATTTTTACTTTTGGGTGTGATTAACGCAAGGCAGCCAAGCTAAGTGGCATTACCCAGCCAAATTTCATAAAGCTAAACAAAGTCAGACCTTGGATGAATACACCATCCAGTTCCCTCAGAATAGCTTAGGAAATCAAAACAGCAACCTGGAGAAAAGCAGTAGCAAATCAGTTTGCACTGTTGCCTAGAAAATTATCAGGATATGTCCATGAAATAAAAATACTTCAGCCTCAACTCAAAGGAGATTTTCCTTTTCAAACTTAGTAAGGCACTTTGCACATGGTGTGAATAATTTCACATGAACCAACATAAAGTCATAATGCATTCTCAAGTGTATGGAGTAAAATTGTTGGTAAAATGAGCAATATTTTTTATCATTTTTGCTCAGCTCGCATTTTTCTCAGTTTGCTTAGTTATTTTCTCCCTATTTCTACTCCCCCCCCCCCCGTATCTTCTTTCTAATCATTGTTGCTAGCACCCTTGCTTTCAAAAGGCAGGGAAAAAATTATTTATTCAATTTGTACAGCTGCCCATGTCAGACAAGTGACTCTGGCTGCCGAACAATCATAACTAATTACCCACATAATGTTTCATGACTTCATATCGGTCCCATCAAAGCATGCTTTGAAAACAGAAGTGTAGAACTTTTGTCAGGGGAAGGGAGTTTGTGACATGCTAGGCCAAAAGGTAGATGGGGCCAGGACAACAATTAAATGAGATATAATTAAATGTAAAGCAAGTTTAATTAAAATTAATAATATCAACATTACTCATTTTACACTGGCATTTATACATCTTAAAATTGCTCCATTTCCCCTTTAGTAAAACATTCTGCTGTAGCACAAAAATTCATGCACTTGCTCTAGGTCTTTTTACTGCACATCTATAATTTTCTATCATTCACTCCACCTTCCCTGTCAAACATAACTACCTTTGTCTCTGACACATTCATTTTCAGATCCATGCTCCTTGTTGCATCCTATAATCTAACATTTGCTGCAAATAATTCAGGTTCTCTTCCAACAACAGGGCATCATCTGAACCAAACGTGTCCATCATTCCTATCCCTAAACAACAAACAGCCAATGTCATCCCAAGTATCTCTCTTAACATGCATCTATGATATAAATATATTAAACAACCAAGGGACATCACCCATCTGTTACTTCCCACTCAATGTTGAATCTTTCGCTAAATACCCCATTGATTAATTCTCCCACATGCTTTACTTCTTTCATCTCACATTTTTTAGTCTTTCATCATAAGCTACTGTTGAAATAAAAATTTTCATCAGGGTCCAGTCCAAGCTGGGAATAAACAAAATGGAGACTGCTTTAGGAAAGAAGGTTCTTGTTTATTGAAGAGCAGAACCATAAGACATGTGGCTCTGGAGCAGCTGACCACATGTTGCTGAGAGTGGTGGGTTTTTATACCTTCTTGGGCTTTTGTGTTTGGAATTGTTCTGGTTCCTGTGGCTTTGTATTTCCTGTTTCATGTACTTTGACCTGAGGATGAGTGTGCCCTTTTTGTATTCTGACGATGGTGGGTTAATCCTATTATGTCCTAAAGGTCATGTCCTGCTTCTCTGGGACTGTGGCTGATGGCTATGTCCTGTGTTGGATTTTTTGGGTGAGGGATTGTTGGTTCTAGGGATCTTTGTCTTTCTAATCCCATCAACTCCAAGCTTCCTGGCTCCAGTCTTTCTGAAAGGATGATCAAATCTGCATTTCTACAGAGCTGGTTTCTGCTTGGGGCAGAGAGACTTGGGGTGGTGGTGGTTTCTGCCTGAGATTTTCTATTATTCCTTTGGGGATATATATTCTGATTTTTTAATATCCCCCAAACTATTTCCTTCTGGGAGAGGGGTTCTGTCTTCCTACACTACCAAATCAGCCATGCTTTAGATTTCAATAGATTCCTTTCTCATATGCACATATAAATAGATTTCTACTTAAAATACATAGGAAAAAAAGAAACAGATCTTTCCTAAGCAGATACTCATACAACTTCCTTGTTCTCATCATCTTTGGGTCACACAATCACTTTTTCTGCATTTTTCACCCATCCATCCATTCATATCACCTAGCGCAGGGGTAGGCAACCTTGGCTCTTTTATGACTCGTGGACTTCAACTCCCAGAATTCCTGAGCCAGCCATGCTGGCTCAGGAATTCTGGGAGTTGAAGTCCACGAGTCATAAAATAGCCAAGGTTGCCTACCTCTGACCTAGCGGAATAGTTTTCCCTGGATTGGAGGGGAAACAGGCATGCAATTCCTGTTTTTTTTTAAAAAAAATTGATAAGCTTTTCTTGTTTATGAGCTGGTTGAGAAACATGAAGTCTATGAAATAGGATTAATACTGTACTGTACTACACTTTATTGATAGTTTA
This sequence comes from Protobothrops mucrosquamatus, assembly GCF_001527695.2. Lineage (NCBI taxonomy): Eukaryota > Metazoa > Chordata > Lepidosauria > Squamata > Viperidae > Protobothrops > Protobothrops mucrosquamatus. Next base: position 20,600 of record NW_015389618.1, read on the forward strand.
TGCCATTCTTTCAATGTCTTTCTTACTGCCATTGAATTTTGTTTTGTTTTTTTATATAGTATGTTTCAGCACTTTCCAGATTTTACAGTGGCCAGCTCAAAAAAGTCTATGCATTCCTATTCAGACATGAAAATAGCATCAGCAAATAAAGGCCTCATGCAAACATGCAGAAATAAGAAACATTGGTATAAACAAGTATGTTAAGCAAATAAGTATACACACATTGGTCCAGATTCATAATGCCAGCCCTACAAGAATCACATCTAGGATCTTTTTCATAGAATTAAAATGCTCTTTTAATGAAAAGACCATCTGTTTAGGATCCAAATAAAAAGGGAGCTTTCTCTTTATGTTTTAAAATACTTAACTCCAGATCTGATTTAGAAAATTTTGCAAAATGTTCCCATGCCTTTGGTTAGTACGTTTATGAAGCTTTGTCATTTTTTTTAATTTGTTGTGTGGGGTTTTTTGGGGGAGAATCTGGGCAGTTATTTATGATTTGCTGTCATGTGTTAGTTGTGTTAATAGCATATTATGATGTTGTAAGCCACCCCCCCCAGAGTCTTCTAGAGTTAGAAGCCCTTATACATTTTAATGCTACTACTGCTAAATAATACTACAACTACTACTACTAATAATAATAACAATAATAAATTGTATACTGTGTATTGTAATATATATATATATATATATATATATATATATATATATATATATATATATATATATATATATATATATATATATATATATATATATATATATATATATATATATATATATATATATATATATATATATATATATATATATATATATATGAATGCTTTTTTCTTTTAGAGCACCCTGTCGGCCCAAATATGGGAAAGAGAAGTCTTTTGGCCTAGTGGCTAACATCTCTGCTTAACATGCAGACAGCCCAGGTTCGAATCTCAGAAGGGTATGTCTGGCTGATGAAAACCAAATAAGGTTTGAAATAGCTATCCCAGTTCTCCCTTAATTCTTTGTTAGCAATTCAAATTTTCGGGTTCTCTCCCGTGTAAAATTGGAAATGTCTTGGCGACGTTTCGACGAAGTCCCATTTGTCATCTTCAGGCTGGTGTCTTCAGCTTCATGCTTCTAGGAGTAATGTGTGATCGCAGCTGTTTCTTCCTTTTAACTGCCAGTGGGGTTTGAACTGATTGGGTGGGAGCTTGGCTGTGTTCTGATTGGGTGGAGGTGTGTTCTGATTGGTTAAGGAGCTTGGCTGTGCTCTGATTGGATGGGGGGTTGGCTGTGCTCTGATTGGATGGGGGAGTGTTCTGTTTGGGTGGGCACTTTGTTGTGCTCACATTAGTCTGAGTTGCAGGGGGATTTGAGATGGTGAGCTTCGTTGCTGTTTGGCTTCGTGTTCGTGGTCATGCCACATCTTTATGGTGGGTGTCAGTTTGCTTCATGTATGGATTGGAGGGGTTTAAAGTGGCTAATGATGCAGCTGTGGACTGGCTTCTAGTTTGTGGTCGTGCCTCATCATCTGTGTGGGTTTGGGTTTGCTTTTTGCGTGGATGTGTGGTGGTGACATCCTGTGTGGTTTTCNGGTTTTCGTGAGTGTGGGTCTGGTGTCATTCTTTGTGTTAGGGACTCGTTTGCCAATAAGGGCGGGTTTCCAAATGGCTGGTAGGTGGGAGGTATCATCTCGTTTATTCATGCTGTGTGGGCGTTTTTCTATCTCGATGGCTTCTCTGATTATTCTGTTGTTAAAGTGTTCAGTTTTGGCAATAGTTCTGGTCTTTTTATTACTACTACTATAATAATATCATACTATATATTATAAACTACATTTTCAGTCTGCAAAGAAGCACAAAGTTTTAGGGAAGGAGATAATATAAATGAAGGGGTATTCTTCCTTTATCATCCTAAGTGAAGCAATCGTATAGTAACTATTTTACTCTACGTTACTTTGTCATGGCAAATTTAGTAGCAAACATCTTAAGGGATATTAAATTTTAATAGCCTGACATCTTAAAAATTCCTCTACACTTCCTTAAATATTGAGTATTAGAATCAGGCTTCTTTGAAATATGCAGCTTTGGAGTGATTCATAGAATCAAACTTTTTTTTTGTACCTTGAACAATGCTCCAAATGTAGATCACATTAAAATCATCAGATATATTAGTATCTATTTGGCTTCGTCATTTTTGCTTTTTCTCTCTTTCCCTCTTTTTCTCTCCAATCTTCTCAAACTCACCATTATGACAAACAGCAACATTTTGGCTAACCATCAGTTCTCCTCCACTGTTTGTTCTCAACTATCTCTAGTTAATATTCCTCAGTTCCGCCCTCCAGAAAAGTGCTAGATTGTGTGCTGCAGGATATATACTTTTGTGGGAGACATCAACAAGCTTGGTGAGTGGCAGGCAGAGATTGTCCTATCACACCCATGTAAATAGATCTGATATGCACTTCCATAGGAAGAGTCTTTTTTCTTTCATAGGGGGCTTTTTTCTAGCTGAAATACAATAATTTTTCAGAGAGAATTCTTGTAACTTTACACACACACACACACACACACACACACACACACACACACACACGAGCCTTTACTCTTAACTTAGTTTCTATATTTAACAATATTTATGTATTTATTTAAAACACTTAAATCTACCTGAGGCAATTTTTAGTATTGGGTTTTTTCCTCCCCTTTTTTTTGGCAAACATCAGTATCATTTTATAAGAAAGCAAACTGAAAATATTTCAAGAGAAAGCAATTAAAGACCAAAGAATATTACTTACCCACCCCAAATCTGTATTTCAAAGTCAATTGTAATTTTTTTGCCATTTTATGGCAAAGCAAGCCAATATAATTTTGGATAGTTCACTTCTTCACCCTCTCTTTACCAAAATCTTGAGTCCACTTTTTAAATTTTCTGTATATCCTTGCAGGCATTCCTAAAATATGTTAATACATATCATTGAGATTATTTGGGAAACGCATATGGTACCAGTAATGCTCACTGAACTGAGACCAAAGCTGATGGAATAGAAAAGATAGGTTGGGGAAAAAAATTATATCAGTGTTTTTTAGACTTTACAACTTTTAAGATGTGTGGACTTCAACTCCCGGCATGGTCACTGGGGAATTCTGGGAGTTGAAGTTAAAGTACACACATCTTAAAGTTACCATCTAGTAGGGCTGTATCATTATTATTCTTTTCATTTTTCCTATTACTTATTTCTTTAGTTTCTTATGACTATAACTTTGTTGTTTGTATCTTATGATTTATATTGATTGCTTTTATTTACTTTCCTATTATGATTTATGTTGATTGCTTACTTTGTATCCTATGAGTATCTCTGAGTGTTGTACCTTATGATTTATGATGATTGTATTTTATAATTAAGATTATGATTTATCACTTGTTGCTTATATATACACTGAGAGCTTATGCACCGGAGACAAATTCCTTGTGCATCCAATCACACTTGGCCAATAAAGAATTTAATTCCTATTCCTATTCCTATTCCTATTCCTATTCCTATTCCTATTCCTATTCCTATTCCTATTCCTATTCCCATTCCCATTCCTATTCCTATTCCATCCCATCCCATTCCATTCCATTCTTAGCAGTTGGAGAGCTGAACTGATACTTCAATTAACATACCATAAAACTACATGTGAATTCTCACCTGTGAAAGTTAAGCTAGTAAAAACTTGTTTTCTTACTGCAAAAGCTCATGATTGGCAGAGTATTTTTCTGCCTATATGCCATATTACAGGTTTAATCTTCAGATCTAAGAAATGTTGCTGAGAGAGCAAACCACATAAAGCATTCTAACCACATATTTATTAAGACAGTCGCAGTGATTATTTGTTTCAAAGGTTTGCTGAGCCTCCACAAAATGGGAGATCAATAAAGGCACCTCAATAATTCTNCATGATTGGCAGAGTATTTTTCTGCCTATATGCCATATTACAGGTTTAATCTTCAGATCTAAGAAATGTTGCTGAGAGAGCAAACCACATAAAGCATTCTAACCACATATTTATTAAGACAGTCGCAGTGATTATTTGTTTCAAAGGTTTGCTGAGCCTCCACAAAATGGGAGATCAATAAAGGCACCTCAATAATTCTGAACTCTTCTAATTACCACTGGGGTTACCTTTCCTGGCTGTTCAGAGATGTGCCAAGGCAGTTTAATTGAATTCTCTGTTAAACTGACAGTGACCTTAGGAATCTTTGTTTTAAATGCCATTCATTACTACATCGAAGGAACCTTTCAGCGTACTTGTAATAAAAGTGAGAACTTTGCCTCATAATTAACTGTACAGGTCACCATATTGTAGGTCAGAATATTTTACATATGTAAATTACTTTTTTGTAATTTATGTATTTCCTTTGCATATATTAAGCTCCTGGAAGTGATCGACAATGTCACATTGAAGCAGATTGCCAAAAAAAAAAAAGAGCATGGGAGAAGCTGATGTATAATTGCCCTCATGTCTTAGATCCAGATTGTGTTTGTTCAGGAGAGGCCAGATCATTGTCTCTCGTACAGAGCTTGGAACCAAAAGAATGGTATGAAATCAAATGTGAGAAAGTATCTAAAAAGTGTGATTCAGACTCATAACCACAAAAGAGTATTGAAATCCTTGATATCATATAGATTTATTGACCATATAGCTTTCAGTTAAGCTTCTAGTCCTTCTGTCTTATCTTTTCTCCATTGACCAATTTGGGAACACACAAGAAAATCTCATTAAGTATGTCTTTTCCTGTTTCTTCCCCTAGAAGTAGCAATAGCAATAGCAATAGCACTTAGATTTATATACCGCTTCATGGTGCTTTATAGCCCTCTCTAGCAGTTTACAGAGTCAGCATATTGCTCCCAATAATCTGGGTTCTTATTTTACCGACTTTGGAAGGATGGAAGGCTGAGTCAACCTTGAGCTGGTCAGGATCGAATTCCTGGCAGCTTTTGCAGGAAAATGGGGTACCCTTCTTTAAAAAGTAATAATAATGGTGGACTAGGTCACTAGTTGAAAAAGTGCTAATGTGATAGCATCCAAATTGGGAAGATGACTTTTGGATGGATAATTTTGATGTGTGAAGCCTATCTTCTTGTCTCTTTTTCTTTGTTTATCACAATGCCAGCATAATTTGACTTTATACGAGATCGCTTCTTATTTTCTCATGAAAATCATCTTGAATTTTCTCTAATGTTCCACCTGACAATTCCTAACTTTGCTTTCATGTTTTTACTGACAATTAAATAGCTATACTTGAGAAGGATAGAAATCGAAGTGCATCCTTAGAATGATTGATTGTGAGCATTTGACATTTGAAATATCCAATTCTCATTAAAAGGAGAAAAAGAATCAAGTTGTGAAGGGACCATATAAATTGATAGGATTTATTCCAAGAGTTTTTATTTCTGACCTACATTAACCAACAGCTATTGTTGTTTGCCTGCTTCATTAGAGATGACACATATGCCATTTTCTCTATCCAAAATTGCTTTGCCCATTTCTAGATAGTCCAGATTTTGGGGTATTTTAAATCAACATTATTATAAAGCAGAGCTGTGCAATGATTTGGATTCAAAGAGAATAAAATACTTTGTGGTAAAGGTGGATGCACAAGTAAGCACCTTGTTGATGTATTTTTTTGGGATTGAATTGCAGTTGCTTAAAGTTGCTGGCAGATGCTATATGTATACTAAGCACTTTTCATCCTTCAAATTCAAAATGTTACACAGCCCAATTATTAATACTTATCTCTAATATATAACATCAATAATATTATGGAGGAGGGAATACATATATCTGTCTGTCTATCTATCATCTACAGTATCTATCTGTATCTGTATCTCACCACATTTAGAAGGGCACCAGCCTCATAAATCTAAGAGGTGTACATCAGTAAAAAATAAAAATAATCCAAAGTGAACAACAACAAAAAAACCCCAACTAAAAACTCAATTGTCAAAATGTGTCCATATTATACTGAATGATTAATGGCTTTGAAAGTATAGTGCTTTGTTTTAGTTCTCAGGATAGTTTTCCTGCTTCATTATATACTTCTTAGCATCATACTTTCAATGAAATTTGTTTTCTAGTTCTGATGAATTTGCATTTTTTAATTGTTGTAAAGGGGAAAAAAGTACATTTGTATATATATGGGAAACAGGAATGGTGAGCCAAATTATGTATTTATTATATATGTTTATTAGTTTTTATTATATGACCATTCACTTAACAAACATCTCTGTTAAATATTAACAATAAAAAACAAATAAACTAAAACACTTCATGTCATAGGAATACTGAACTCCATACCTATAGTTCCCTGAAGAATGGGTTCAGTAAACATCTAATTCAACATTTAGGATCATCATAAAACACCAGGGTCCTTCAAATGGGTATTATGAACTGATAATTTTCTGTTTTACATGGTGTCCATCTGTTTATCCTTTCTTGGAATGTTTCCAGGAAAATGATATTATGCAGCTTTTTTTTGTCTCCCATAAGAAAGATTTATACTGGGTGAGAGTGATCAAACCAGATTTTTGCTCTTCAGTGGGTCACTGAGAAAGAGATGAATGTGAGAAAATTTATTGCACACTTGTTGATTTACAGAAACTATGATAGGGTGAATAGCTTTGATTTATGAAAGGTTTGCATGAATATGAAACTGAAAGTTGCTGAATGCAATAAGAATGGTATATGATGGAATAAAACAGGAGTGAGAAGAAATGAAGTGCTTAGTAAATGGTTCAACACTGAACAGGGAGGAAGACAAAGTAACAATGTCCTCTTGATTGTTTAATGCATTTATGGATAAAGGGAGCGTCTTAACTTGATGTTAGATTTATCTCGGTTAGGGATATGAATGTACATACAGTTTTGCATAGATATAATGCTGAACACTGAATGATCAGCAGCAAGCATTATACTGATTGTATGATGCAATGAACAGTATGGATTTGAAAATGAATATATCAGAGTCCAATTTAGTTATGTTTGATAGAGGAAATGAAATGAACCTTCGCAAGTTACAGACAAATGGCAAAAAATAAGATAAAGAAAGCAAAATGATTGTGTATAATAGTGTGCTTCTGTCCACTTTTTGTGTGTTTGACAAATTGAATGCAGTTGGAATGGGGAAATCAAGAAGTATGTCTGATAAAATAAAACAAGAAGACAGAGTCAGGAATGAATGTGGGTTGAATGAATGTGGACTACAGTTTGTCACAGAGAATGAATGAGAATCAAATTGCAAGACAAATATACAAAGGAAGAGTGAATGTGTCAAGAGGTAGGGAAGACCAAGAAAGTTGTTTCTGGATGGAGTTGATTAAATTCTGAAGAAGAGTAAACTGACAAGTTTAAAGAGCAAAAGCAATGTATGAAATAATGAACAGATGTAATTGAAACAAGGATAATTCAAAGGACAGTAAGGTTTAGAGAGGTGTAATGTATGAGGTTGATATAAGCTAGTTTTAGCTATGTTTCTTCCTTTTTTCTTATCTGATATGATATTGGCCAAGATTGTTTCCTAGTGGTATTTTTTAAAATTGCTCTTCTCATTTAGTACAGCATCCATCTTGTTTTCATTTTAGGCTAGTCTTCCATAAATTTAAATTGATATGAAGCAGGGGGAATGGAGGGGAAGAAATGTTCTATAATACAGATTATTTAAAAAAAAGGTCATGCCTTGTAATAAAATTTGGTACTGTGAAAAGGTGCTACCAAACCTATTCCTATTTTTGACTATCCTAACTCACTTGCTACTATGTCTAAAATAAACAATGAAAGAGCATTTTGTGAAGACTTCATATTTTTTAATGTAGTTTTCTATTATTAGGAACTTTTATCAGCTTTAGTTATTTTACAGGAATATGCTCTCTCTCTGTGTGTGTATATACTAATTATAGTAGCACAAGAACATGCACTAAGCATCAGATCCATACAAGCAGAGGTCTATCACACCAGGCAGGACCCAAGGTGCAGACTGTACAAAGAGACCTCAGAGACAGTGCAACACACAGTGGGTGGGTGTAAGATGCAGGCAGGAACAGCATACACTGAATGGCACAACCAAGTAGTATACAGGAACATTTGTATGGTATATGGGTTAGACCCTCCAAAGTCCAGATAGGAGATTCCACAGAAAGTCATGGAGAATAAGAGGGCCAAGATCTTATGAGAATTCCAGATCCAGATGGACAGGCAGGTACTGGCCAATCAACCAAATTTTATGGTAGTAGAAAAGGACTAGAAGACAGTGATGGTAATAGATGTAGCAATGCCAATTGAGAGCAACATCAGAAAGAAGGTGCATGAGAAACTGGAGGAGTACCAGGACTTGACAGACAAACTGAAGAGGATATGGAAAGTAAAGGCCAAAGTGGTCCCAGTGANATCTATCTATCTATCTATCTATCTATCTATCTATCTATCTATCTATCTATCTATCTATCTATCTATCTATCTATCTATCTATCTATCTATCTATCTATCTATCTATCTATCTATCTATCTATCTATCTACTAGCTAGACCTACCCCTTGGATAGGTCATTTTCTCTAAAATAAATCACCCATGAGACCAGAAGTGATAATCACTATAGGTATAAAATATTGTCTAAAAGCCATCTCTTTTAATCTATGTGCCAGTGGCGTGTTGAAATGGTAACAAAGCAGATTTCAACCACTCCGAGACCTAACCCTTGTCACAAACAAGCACATCAATGTAGTGTGACAATCTTTGATTAAAAATATTGATTAAGGCTGTATCTCACTTCCAATGGCCAAAAATCATAGGAAATTGCTGAAAATGCATCACCATCCTTGCTTGGAATTCATCAAGGCTTCCACTGTACTGTGAAAACTAAGCCAATATAATGCTACTTAAATGCATAAGTATGCAAATGCTTAAAGTCAATAGAAGAATACCAGGAATGAGTTTCATGGAAGCATAATTCATTAATACCAATATATAAAAGAAATTAGTTGAAAAAAATAATTCTCCCAAAACACTTCTTTATTTGCTTAAAGGGTTAAAGCTACAAAATAGGCAGTAGGGATGGCAGGATTGTATTGTGCCATACATAAAATCAAACCTCAACCCTTTCCAAAGCAAGAATCTCAGCTACCAAATATTTTCATGAACTGGTTTTGTAGTGCAAAAATCACACTTGTTTATTCATGCTATTATTAATTTGAAAGAGGGTGTCCACATTTTGATGGGCCCAATGCCAATTGCTCATGTTGGGCCCTTTATGTTCAGTAACATGGTGCTCTTGGCAATAGTGGCATAGCAAATTTGGATCACATATTCCAACTTAATGGAAAGACTCTCCAGTCAGTCCTTAAAGATAGTCTAGATAAGAAGTACCAACCATGAGTGTTAACACTTGCTTTAATATAAGACTCTTGCAAGTCTGAAAGTACTTTTCTTCCCCACTTACATTTACAGCCCAAGAAACTAGGGATGGTCCCTTCTGAGTTATATGTCATGCCCCATTGCTTCTTTGATCTAAAATACCTCTCTGACTCTTGCCTAGATTGATGCTATTGCTCCTCCTGTCTCTCCAGGACATTCTCACAACCATTATACCTCCTTAATTCTGTCTCTATTAATCCAAAATGTTCAGCTAGTTTGGGCAGTCAGTGTAACCCTCTTCACTTAACCATCAGTTACTGCTAGTTTGGCTGCTGTTACTGACTTTTGTGACATGAGGATGTAGCTTGTTGGCTCTAGGCTAACAAACTCAGCATGGTTTAGTGGTTAAGGCACTAGGCTAAAAACTGGGAGACTATGAGTTCTAATCCCACTTTAGGCATAGAAACAGGTGAGTCACTCTCTTTCAGCCCAACACATTTCACAGGATTGTTATTATTGTTGTGGGGGAAAAGAGGAGGAAAAAGGAATACTAAGTGTGTTCGCTGTCTTCAGTTATTTATGAAATTAACTTTTAAAAGGTAGGATATAAACAAATAAAAACAAAATAAACTTTCCTACACTGTTGCTAGTCAGTGCAAATTGAAAAGAGCAAGTCAAGTGAAAGCAGAAATGTGACTGTAAGAAAGAAAAGAAAATCAACATCTCCTAGTGGTTATAGCAGGGGTCTTCAAACTTGGCCCTTTTATGATTTGTGGACTTCAACTCCCAGAATTCCTCAGCCAGGCACGCTGGCTGAGGAATTCTGCGAGTTGAAGTCCACAAGTCATAAAAGGGCCAAGTTTGAAGACTCCTGGGTTATAGTAATAGAGAAACTGAGCTCAGTAACCTAGCCTAGTCCAACATTACTTCAGTCACTTCAAATACTTAACACAGTGGTTCTCAACCTTTTTAATGCCACGACCCCAACCGGTCGTAAGTCGAGGACTAAACCGGTCATAAGTCGAGGACTAAACTGGTCATAAGTCGAGGACTACCCAACCGGCCATAGGTCGAGGACTTTCCCTGCCCGGGAGCACCGCGCATGCGTGGTTCTGCCCCCTGCGTCGGCCGAGCCATAGCTGGCAAGCGGCAGAGACGGAGCAGGCTGACCACCAGCTGGCCCAGCCCAAGGGAGGTAAGGTACCCACCGGAAAAGGGGGGAAAATGGCGGACAAAAAAAATGGCGGACAAAAAAAAATGGCGGACAGCCTTGCTTGGCGACCCCCATGAAATGGTCGATCGACCCCAAATGGGGTCCTGACCCACAGGTTGAGAACCACTGACTTAACACTTGAAATCTCCAACACTACACTTACCTAATCAGGCAGTTTATATATTCAGTGCTACAAATGTTGTTATATTTGCCAGGGAAATGAAATCAGTATTGAAAAGATACGTCCATTATCATTTCCATTCCACTACTGATTAACAACCCAACATTAACATCAATATTAATATCAATGCTTTCAAAATACAGATGTAGAACAGGGAATTCTAAGTACCAATATTTTTGGCAATAAAAATAAAAAATTCCTCAGAAACCTTTTAGAGAGACTGCGTGCCATTTGTAAGATTTCCGGAGATTATATGTTCCCAGGAAATACTTGATCACATAAAGGATATCCTGAGAAGTTGAGCCATTTCACCTTTGAGAAAAAGGCATGTACAACGTGAACTACATAATATTTTCATTCCTTGTGTCTCATTTGAAGTGCTGCTTTTAGAAAACAGAACAAACCTGAAGAAAGAATCCTAAAAATACCTGATGAGTACAGAACTGGCAAGTCTGTCCCTGATTGCAATATATGCTAAAAAAATCACTTCACATTCTTGTTGGATCTGTAGGCTGAAATTGCTTTCTTATCCTTGACAATTTATCAGAGAATTGTGAAAGTGCTACAGATCACTAAGTTTCCACAGCTGTTAAAAATACAGAAGGTGAAGGCTTCTTTAGACTCTGCTGAAGCCCTGAAGATGGGACCCAGATTGAATCCTGCAACATTATTCTGGGACATGTATATTTGCCTTCATTCTTAAGCCTTTTCTTTCTGAACTTACTGGGCAGGAAAATACCAGTATACAGCCTTGCAGCCACCCAGTTTCTAAGCAACATAGGACTTTAAAGATGACAACTAGAATCTTAAAACTGCACCCAGAAGCCGTCTGGTAACCAATGCAGTTCCCAAAGTATTACACGGACAAAACAAGTGGTGCCAACTCAAGTTCTTGCACCATAGACACCTTTGGCTTGTGAGCGGCCTTCAAAGGCAGATGGGGGTCACACACTCAGTGTTTTACTCAATATTATCAGTCATGACAAAAACTACATTGAAAATTAGTGTGTGGGTTGTTTTGGCAATAAGAAATAATGTATTAAACCTGTATGCTGCCTGACTGGTTGAGAGGCCACATGCAAACATCCACTCTCCCCAAAGCAGATATAGATCAGGGGATTTGCATTTTCATGAGATAACATTAGCCTGCTTCTTGCCAGGCATCAGATATAATTAATCTAGGGGACTCTTCTCCACAAATCTCACTGCTTTTCTTTGCAAATATCAGTACAGTGAGGCAGGCTAGGTAGGAATGACATAGGAACATTTTTAATAATATTCAGAGATAGAACTTTCAAAATCAGCTCAGGAAGGACGGGTTTTCATTCTGGCAGGTGAGATGATGACAGAGTCAATCCAGGCTGTTTAGATTGCAGCATCGCTCATTACATTGGATTAGAGCAAAACAGGAAGATCTTAAACATAAGCACAGATGGAAGCAGGTTATGGGAAAGCGATTTGAGGCTATGAGAGTTTTACTCTCAGGGGTACCTGCCTCCAGCCTCTATACCTTTGTTAATACCTCCGTATGTTTATCTCCAGCTGTTGGGAATTTGGAATAGGCAGTTTGCCCATAGGCTAATAGAAGTCCATGTTACTTAGTGGACTAATGGATTGGGCCAATAGGCCTTTTGAGCTGGCTAGTGTAGCCATTAGCTAATGCAATTCTGTTTAGCCATTGATTGCTTTGAATCAATAAGGTTTTTAAGCAGCTCAGGTAGATGTATAGGCTAATACAGTACAATTCTTTGTAAGTCAAGTGGCAGAGTGGGCAGATAAGGACATTTTTCTAAGCAGGATAGTGCTACTTCATGGGTGATGTTCTGTTTATAGATAAATTTGACTATGCAAAAGGCTATTTTCTCTAAAGCTTGCTATTTAACCCTAGTTTTCTTATTTTACGGGACTTAATTTGCAGTATTAATCATTGGGCTTTCAAATTCCTTAAACAATCCTAGAGGTGGTTACATTTTTTTTGTGGATTTCTGGACAAATATAACTCATGTCTCTCTGGTATGACCATTAGGAAGCACACTTGTGAAAGTTAGGTGAACTAAGAGGCTTCCAGAGAAACATGGAGCTTCTGGTTTTCTGAGAAGCTAGAGCAGAATAAAAGAAACCATCACATAAACCCAGAACTGAGTTTGCAAAAGCCTAAATAAAAGAAACTTGACAGAATACAAGTCAAAGACCATCTCAAAATAATATAGAGTCTTGGCACATTTAGCAACATCAATATCTATAAGACAGAAGAGCATGTACTGAGTGCTGACAGAGACTGAAGTTCAATAAACCAGCACAAACCAAACATGAAGCATTAAAAATGGAAAAAGCTGCCTGAAAATTCAACATCCATTTAAAAACCACAGAGAATGGAAATAGGCTTAATTTTTTTCTCCATGCTGTGGTCCTTACTTCCCTCCAAATTTGCTATTCAACCTGGATGGGAACCTGTCCGTTCAGAAGTAGTAGCTGAAATATAAGATGGAATTTGGAGTGCCAATCCCATTTACTCAGTGGTGACTATGAGGTGTGGATTGAACAATGTTAAACAATGTTAGGGCATCAGCAATTTTCCTGTCCTGACACAATTGATTTTATTCTTCTACTCATGATGGAATCGTGAAAGAATGGTTATCACAATACCTATCTGAATGCCAACATCAAAAAACAGTTTTTTTCAGCAAATATCTTTACAATGAGGGCTTCATCCTATCATCATCTGATATTTTAAGAAAACTGAAACTCATAGCATTATATATCTTCACCTGGTATCATAAGAGAATACCCATTATTTATATACTGAAATTATGCCCAAATTGAATAGGACAAGTGCCCAGTTTGCCTGCTCCTAAAACCAGCCCTGTATCTAGTTTGATCCATCATATGGATTAAAGCCTTTAGTTGCAATTGAAAGGTCTTATCAACTGTGTCATATTCCTCCTCATAAAACGTGTTCAGTTTGAAATATATTTTCCTTAAAAGAAATATTTCAGTGAAATATATCATAAGTCTATAATGTAAAAGAGGGGAAAGCAGACCTAAAAGTGTGATTATTTATATGAATTCAGTCCTTAAATAAGAATGGATGTGATTAGGGATGGATTTGTTCAATTTCCTATTTGTGAACATATCTAATTCACCTTTCTGAAATCTTACCGCATGAATTGGAATGCAGTAATATACTGATTATATTCCATTTTTCAAACTGTATCCATTTACCATAAAAAATGCAAGCTAGGAAAACTATATATAATATTTCTTGAAAACTGCTTTAAAAGAGAATTTTTATAATAGAGAATCATATTCAAAGTATCATGATAGGGAAAGGTATGTACAAAATTATATATATTAAAAAAACTATGTACATATCTATGCATTTATGAATTTTCCTGCCAACTTATGCACTACTTCTCACTCACTTTCCATTTCCACTTTTATTTTAGAAAAATTCCATCTTTAACCCCATGTTCATTTTAGAGTTACCCTTTGTCCTTTTAAATAAGAGGTCCTTTTGTTTTCTTTAAATGAAAATAAGAGAATAAAATGCATATTTAAAAAGATATATAGAATTATTTGAATAATAGGTATAGTGGTAAGCATAAGTAAACTATGGCTCTATATTTCCTACTATATTTCCTACCAATCAGGCATAAAGAGATATATTTCTTTCCTCTCATGTTCTCATGTTCTGGTGCATGTTAGCACTTAAGCTTACTTTTCTTTGCTAGTACAGTCAAGCTATTTTCCCTCTTGTTTCACATTCAAATAATAAGTATTCAGTGGTAGGATTCAGCCAGTTCGCACCACTTCGGCAGAACTGGTAGCTAATTTTTTGTTGCCCAGGCCCAGAAAGGACTTTCGGAAGCAGCATCCTCACAGAGAACCGGTTGTTCACATATTTGAATCCCATCGCTGTAAGTATTCCCTTGGAGCATTTTGAGAAATGTGAACAGAAACTACTTTTGTGCAGGAGTTTTTGTTCAGAATCAGGAACTCTACATTTCGAATAGATGTATGTATGTATGTATGTATGTATGTATGTATGTATGTATGTGTGTATTAAAACTATATGTTGCCCATCTCTGCAAAGCTACTCTGGACAGCTTACAATTTAAAAAAAAAGCCTTTGTAGTGTGCTGAATATCCAGAATATATTATATAAGCATGTTCTGTTCTACATAATAGGCTGTCTGCAAAATGAGGGTCAAGAAAGTCAAGATGATAATCACAACCATGTGATTGTAATCCTGCCCTTGTTTAGTGCCCTGACAATAGTTGATAAGGCTATGCAATTTCTTTTGTTTAGAATATAAAAGTGACCCCTCCATCTATTATCATGAATATGCAGTGTTTGATATTATTATATATTGATCAGGATCATGAAGGGTCACAACTTAATGCATCTGACATCATTTCTCTATTATTTTCCTAAACAGTATTCTAAATCAGTGATGGTGAAACTTTTAGAGACCGAGTGCCCAAAAACTGCCTCTCCCACCCCCGTCCCCGCTCCGCCCTGCCCGCTAGGTCACCCACCACCTCCACGGCCTGCCACAGATTACCCAGGCAGCCCAGCAGCAACATGGCCATGCCCTCCGCACGTGCCCCGCAGCATCATCTGTGTGCGATGGGGCGCAAGGGCAGAGTCTTGTCCCCGCTGCCCGGCTACCATGTCCTTGGCTGCGCTGCTTCGCGTGGGCCATGCCCGGGGGTGACTCTCCTCCGGGGGGGCTGCTGGTGAGGAGGGGGCCGTGGGAGAAAGCGGGGCTGGGGCAACGATGCGTGTGCCCACAGAGCGGGCTCTGAGTGCCACCTCTGGCACGTGTGCCATAGGTTCACCACCCCTGTTCTAGATTAATTGGCAGCTCCAGCTTGCGGAGTTTCCTGATCTTCTCCAGACTCCAGATGGACTTGATATATTAGCTTACCCTGTTTGTGAAACCCTGTTTTACTCCCTAGTTTTTCTGAATGCTAAAGGAATCTGGGAGCAACCAGTCTTCCTCTGGCCTACTTCTCAAAGGAGACAAGAAGTGATCACTCTCTTTCTCCTAAGTAGAGGAAGAGCTATAAAGAGTTTATTAATGTGGCAGGAAAATCTAGACTCTGTAATCTGAAGATATTGCTGAATTGTATGACAGTGTGAATATACAGCATGCATTTATGTATAACTATTGGTAGTGGGACATATGTGTGCAGTCAATGCCACCCATATAGATCTGTGCAGTGGTGGAATTCAAATACGTGAAAAACTGGAGCCCCAGGCCCAGAATGGACTTCCGGAAGTGGCATCCATGCACTTCTGGAGTGCCGTTCTGGGCATTGCAAAAAAGGGCTAGGGCTTCAACTGGTTCACCAAACTCAACAAAAAATTTGCTACCCGTTCTGCTGAACCGTTGCAAACCGGCTGAATCCCACCACTAGATCTGTGTATGTTATGTGTGTTGGGGGGAAGACCACATTTAGAAACATTATAGTGACTTGTTTAGGCCACAAGAGAGTTTTCTTTACTTGGGTGTAAATAACCAAAATAACGAAATCTGTAAATATTCAATTAAGTATAATTTCTTATTTTGTCCAAAGAAAGAAATTGTGTAATGATTTTAGAACAGTGATTTGAAAACAATGAGCTTGTTTTGAAATCCATAACTATCGTGCCCAAGTTGGGATAAAACACTCCTATTAATGAAGCAATCCCCGTTTACTTTGCTGTGTAGGAAGAAGGAAGGGGAGCAGCCAAGCACATCTACAGTACTTATTTAGATTTCAGCTCAGGTGTATTTGCATAAACCTGAGTGTGTGTGATGGGGTGAGCTCCTGTCACTTGCCCCAGCTTTTGCCTACCTAGTAATTCGAAAGTATGCAAAAGTGAGTAGATAAATAGGTATTACTTTGGTGGGAAGGTAATAGCATTCTGTGCTGTTAGTGTCATACTGGCGACATGACCACAGAAATGTCTTTGGACAATGCTGGTTCCCTCAGCTAAGAAACAGAGATGAGCATTGCCCCCTAGAGTCCGACATGGGAAATCCTTTAACTTTGTTTTCACATGTACTGTATAGAGGTGGTCCTTGTTTAATTACCATCTGAAGTTATAACAGCGCTAAATGACAACTGTTCCTTGTAGTCGTGGCCATCACAGTGTCCCTGCAATCCCATGATAGCGATTTGGGCACTGGCTTGCAATTATGATGGTTGTGGTGTCCAGTGGTCATGTGATCATCATTTGCAACCTTCACAGCCAGCTTCTGATGAGCAAAATCAATGGGGAAAACTGATAGGAATCATAAATGATGATCATGTGATCCAAGAGAATGGCAGCTGGAACTGTCACAGTACAATCATGTAATGTCGCTTCAGAACTGCATCATTTAGGAACCGAGTTGCTGATCCAAATTACCATAGTTAAGTGAGGACTAGTTGTAAATTCATTTTTTTTTTGGTATCTGCTTCTAAGGTGTACATGCACATGCTATAATTTCCCGCAATTCTATCTGGAGAGCTAAGAAAATATTTTCACCAATACATCATTGTTATAAAAACCTGTCTTTACCATTTAGGAAATGGAAGGTTAGGCTAACATATTGCAAGTGAAAGATGACTTGTTAGGCTCCAGCAGAAGAAATCTAATTTCTTTGGGATTAAAAATACATAAAGGAAATTTATGTCATGAAGAATCCATAATAAAATCTCTGAGGTTGTCAATTGAATTGAATAGCTTGCTTGCTAGCAGAGGTTTATTCAATTATACATTCAGTTAATGGCAGAGGACAAAATCCTAAAACTTCTTATAGATTCCAATGGTTCCCTTAGTATATATATTTTTTAAAAAATGGTAAAGGCATCCCTGCAGATTTTACTCTGCTAGTTGTGGCCGATTGTAGGGGGCAGTGCTCATCTCTGTTTCAAGGCCATTGGGCTAACATTGTCCAAAGACATTTCTGCGGTCATGTGGTCATCACGATGTCACAGGACTCTGTTACCTTCTCACCAAAGTGGTACCTATTTATCTACTCGGGCTGCTAAATTGGCAGGAGCTGGGTTGAGGACGGGAGCTAATCTCATCATGTGGCAATCAGATGTTGAACCTGGGTTGCCGGTTTTCCAACCGACAAGTCCAAAATCTTAACCACTGAGCCACCATGCTGCCACCCCCTTAATAAATGGAAATATTAAAAGATTTACACATTGGAAAAAACTTATTGAGCACTTTATTGCTGCTGTGTGTGAAATACAGCTAGCATAACTGAAACTGTTGACAGTTTTAAAGACAGAAATAATAAAAACAAAAGTTACTCCTTCCTGCAAAGTTTACCATCTAAATCACGCATGTCAAACCGCTGGCCTGCGGGCCGGATGCATCACGCCAAAACTGCGCCCACCCCATTGCCGGCACCATACGTCACACGACATCGCGAGTTTGACATGCCTAATCTAAATATAAGACACTGGACAAAATATAAAGAAAGAAGTAGTAACAATAAGCTTATTAGCTAGTTCAAGTTGGTTGAAAAATTGTGGCAGATATTAGGATATACCAATTTAGGAACAGACTCTACTGGAAGACCTGAACTATACTACAATAACAGAATCTTACAACCTTGTAAATCTTATGCTTTACTTTCCATCTCTCTTATATTTGAACAAATCAGGAAGAAGCCTATCTGAGTCTCTTTCAAATATTATCTTGTTCCCTAGGACTTATGTAATGTTTCAGTCCTCTTTGCTTATATAACAGTCCTTGCCTATTCTCTTCAAAGACATTCTCCTTGATTCTCTACAGTAGATCAGGAGAGGAATCACTGCTTGATTTCTCGATATATCCCTTGAAAAACAAAATACTTAAAAAAACAGCAAACATTATGATCTTATTCCTGATTATGATACATGGGCAGATTATGTTGTTTATTCAGCTTTCATTCTATGCCTTGGCTCCATTCTTATGCTGTTTAAATGCAGGTAGTCCTCAACTTATGACCACAATTGAGCTCAACATTTCTGTTGCTAAGCGAGATATTTGGTAAGTAAATTTTGTCCCATTTTACGACCATTCTTGCCACAGTTGTTAAGTGAATCACTGCAGTTGTTAAGTTAGTGACATGGTTGTTAAGTGAATCTTGCTTCTCTATTGACTTTGCATGTCAGAAGGTTGCAAAAGGTGATCTCATGACCCTGGGATACTGCAACCGTCATAAATTTGAGTCAGTTACCAGTGTCTGAATTTGGATCATGTGACCATGGGGATGCTGCAATGGTCGTAAGTGTGAAAAATGGTCATAGCTCATTTTTTTCAGTGCCACTGTAACTTTGAATGGTCACTGAACAAGCTGTTATAAGTCAAAAACTACCTGTATATTAGTAACAATATGAATGTACCATTCTAGTAAGTATATGAAAAGCCTATTCTCCCAAATCAGATGTATAGTGCTCCAAAAAGCTCTAAGCAAGATCTTTCCATATAGTAAACAAACAAACTATTTAAGGTATACAATAGCCAAATAATTTTCAGATGCTCAGATGTCCAGACCTTGGACTACAATTCCAGGGAGTGAAGAGGATTCTCATAAGATCAAAAAATCAGGAAGACATTGCTGTCATGGTTCCAACAGATGAAACTCTTCGAAGAACTTCGAGGCATTGTTTACCTTCAAAAATCTTTATTAGAGAAGCATGGAATCGGCACTAACATAATCAAAGCCAAAAACTGGATTCCTCTTCCCTGAGCACATAGTATCAAAGCACAATTCCCTCCTCCAGTTAACAGTCATAAATCACATTCTCCAATTAGTTTGAAATGCAGGCTTTCCCTCCAGTCCTCCAACCCGCCAATTCTTATCATCTCTTATTTCAATAACCTCGGTTCAGCATTGTTATGTCTAGCTGAACTCTCATGCACATTCCTCCCCCCAGCATCATCTAACTCTAGCTCTAACTCTAAAAGTAAAACATAAGAAGAAAATGGTTGCATCTCCAACTGTTGTCAAAGCAAAAACATCCAATGTTAGCAGCGTTGACAATTGCATTGACTTACTCCAGCTCTGTTATTTTGGTGAATGAATATTTAAGCTTATAGAAATCACTCTAGTCATGCTGCTCATTTCCAGCAGAAATTATTTTGGCAATTGCCAGGTGATCATGGCTTAGAAAATAAGGAATATCATGTTCTCTAACCTTACATTGCTCTAGAAGATGTTGCTGGATGTCAACAGAATTACGTATCCAAGGCTATTTAGGTGTAGTTCTTATGAATTGGACCTCAGATTAATCACACCAAGAAAGGCGCAATAGTATCTAAAAACAGTAGGTGTATGATATTAGAAGTTGCTTTTGCCTAGGAGATGACAATTTTTATTGTCATCAACCTGCCTTATAGGAACTGTACTAGAGGTACTAGCTGTGTATATCAAACTGCTTCAGGTGTGTGAGAGAGAAGATGAGAGGGATATGCTATTTATTCTTTGCTTTGCCAGAAAGGCCTGCTCATCCATCAACAGTGACTTTTCCCCTGACATTTTCCTGCTATTTTCAGCTGAAGAAGCTTTGATATGATATTCTGTAACAGTTGCTTTACCCTCAGGAAACTTAGTTACATGGGGCAAAGAGAAAAATCAATGACACTATACTTAAAAGAGTTGACCACACAGGTTTGGGTCACTATACAAATATTTGACTTCAGTATTGTTGATAAGAAATCAGAAGTCATTTCAACCAACACCATCTTAAGTTCAATGGTTCTTCTTAATGTCAAGCAGAAACTTTTCCCAACAGTTAGTTTAGAATAGGGATAGGAACTTTGAGCTTCCAAATCCTGCCAAGCTACAATTTCCAAAATTTCTTATGATTTTCATATTGGGAGATGCAGTCCCAAAACACTGGTTCCTTTTCTTTGACTTAGAACATGAGGTAAAGCCTTATTGGTTGTGAGAGCACAGCAGATAGGAACCATATTCTGTTAAATTGTATGGTACTTTCTTCTAGTCTAAAGAAAGTAGTTTTAGGATTGGGGTCAAAGACCCCAAGAATTTTCCTTGTTGTTCTATAACATGGTTTAGGATCAGTTAAAGATATTTGGATCCTTAAGGCAGGGGTGTCAAACTGGCGGCCCACGGGCCGGATGCGTCATGCACAGGCCACGCCCACCCCAGCTCCGTAAAGGCAAGAAATGTCACAATACGTCAAGATATATCAGATCACGTGACGTGATCGAGTTTGACACCCGTGCCTTAAGGCAAAGAATGAGATGGTGTTTGCTCTTATTTCGTAACTCAAACCCAGCCAGACTGAGAGCTGAAATCATTCTTCAGTGCTGGTGATCAATAGTGCCCAATCATTTTTCTCAAATGTCACCCACCCTCTGTGCAATTCAAGCCCTTACTTTTTTAGAAACTTGCCTTGAGATAGATGTGGTACAGTTCTCTTTCTAATCTCTTTGCTCAACTTGAAAATGTTCTCTGCATAGTTTCAAATCTTCATGCATTTAGAGAAATTGTTGTCCATTCCTTTCTTGTTATTTCAGACCACACGTAGTAGTTGCTTGGGTGCCTTTTACACATTATATCCATGCAACAATTGCTACTTTAATCAGGGATGCATTGTGTGCATCTGAACATCTTACTGGTCCATTTTATTTTTTAAATGTGAATGAGATAAATTATGTGGAGAAAGTTTGTTTTATCCTTTCCTAGCAAAGAAATATTCCATAGGTCACTTGAAATAACAAATTAGAGTGTTGAATGCCAGTGCATCTGAGATAAATGGCTTTCAAAGTGATATCCAAAAATAAGGTTTCTTTTCCTTTCTTTTAAAGAAAATAGTATGAATTTGGTTTAAGTTATTTTAAGAACTTGCCAAATTGACAGGAATAATTTGGAAGAAAAATCACTGTGTAAATGGGCTCTCCATTTCTATCAATTGAATGTGACCAGGCAAAAAAGACATTCCTTCAAAGATTGAATGGTATTTAATATCAAAGTTGAAGTTTAGCATGAAATTATCACCCCATCCAGGTACAGCAGAGCCCTGATAACAAATGGCACATGACTATCTGCAAGCTATTTATATATATTAATTTTCCATCTGGTAAAGGATAGTTACAATTTAGCTCTGAAAGTTTTAGCTCTGAGAGTGAACCCATTTATATTCTCAGCTGTATTGGATCTATTGAATTAAAAGGTTATCCCTTACTTCCTGGTAGAGTCACTTTTCTTGGGCCCAAGGTAGGCTGGTACAACAATTTCTCAGAATTGCTAATTTGAAAAATGCATGCAGTTTGGTCTTTCCCAAGCCTTTATTACTAATTGTAAAATTCTCCAGAAATGGGGTGAAAGGAACCTGAGATACACAAACATTCAAATATCAGAGAAAACAAAACAAATGCAGATTTGCTTTTTATTGACCTGACATTGGTTATGAGTTTCAACATCATTTTGTGTGAAATTAAGTCTTAATTATATAAGGCCTGTTTATGTTTCTTTTATGTTTAGGGTGTGTGTGTGTGTGTTTCTCAATCTCTCAATTATTCAGACTTCATTATGATTATTAAGTCCTTTGTGGATGAATACAGTAGATGTATTCTTTCAAAACTTTTTGTGTTCTAGATGAATTGTTAAGAATGCATAGATGTCTGACATCTACAGGCAACCTCAGGTAACCATAATGAAGAAATGGCCTCATATGTTTGGTTGGACATCTTGACACAAAGCCATTCCTTTTGTACTTTGTCCCACACCAGGCTTTATAATGTGACATCACCATGCACATCCTCCTAGATTCTTATACTGGCCTCATCTGAGCCTCAGTGGATTCAAATGAAAAGTATTCAAATAGATATATTAGTAATTTCCCAATGTGTTGGATTTCAACTCCCATAATTCCAACCAGTATAGAAGTTTAAGTTTAATGTACCAGGAGGTCACTAGGTTGGTGAATCTGGTTTAGTTCATATTCAATAGCACAATACACATTGTTATCAGCTAGATGACACTCTAAATGGCTGGGTTACTTGCAGGATTATCCTTTTCCAATTGCTTCTACCTGGGCCATGAGGAGAATCTTTTCTATCATGGCACCTACTTTCTAGAATACCCTCTCTCCATATTGGCCTCATCCCTATTAGCTTTCCCTAAGGCCCTAACACAGGGGTCTTCAAACTTGGCCCTTTTATGACTTGTGGACTTCAACTCCCAGAATTCCTCAGCCAGTGTGCCTGGCTGAGGGATTCTGGGAGTTGAAGTCCATAAGTCATAAAAGTGCCACGTTTGAAGACCTCTGCCCTAACACATGGCTTGGTTACTTGGCGATGTTGAAAATTGAAATGTGACTTTGAAATCTTTCTTTTTTCAGATTCTCTTGGTTTTATAATTGTGTATTTCCTTTTATTAATTTTGAATTAATACAATTAATTAATTTTAATATTGTGAGATACTCAGAATCACATATGTGAGCTCAGCAGCCATATAAATCCACTAAAATACATACATACATAAATAAAAGCAACAAATGCAAAATGTTAAAGTTTTCAAATCCTATCCCAATTATAACACTGTGGACAAATTCAGCTTAATATTGCATAAAGGATAAAGAAATGAACTTTTTTTGTTTTGTTTTCTGATGAAAAGTGCTCTACATAATTTAAAATATAGATATGGACTTCTTATACAAATGACTACACTATTGGATGATTTTGAAGCAGTTGTAAGGAATTCATTTTTAATACAACAATTGCTATGGTGTGACCTAATTAAAGGGCTGGCATAAGATTAACCATTAAAACCTTTTAAGCGTTAGTTGACTTGATGAAGATTCATCAGGTTCAAAAGCCACTGGCATACATAATGTTACATTATTTCAGGAAACATTCTAAACAAGACAAATGACTTGTTCATTAGTTAGGTGAAAGACAGTTGGATAATATAATTACTCAATTAAAGAGAACAACAGGATAATGAACTCAAGATTTAAAAAGAAAGAAATCAAACAGCATTTTTTAAAAAATATTTTGCAGTTCCAGCACTGGAATGTATAAATCTTGGTTTTGAAAATATATATCAAGTACCTAAGTTTAGCTGACAAAATAATTAAAAAAATGAATCCTTTTTGGTAGGATTCTTTTCAATATGTTAAAAATGAACAATACTTTTGAACGTCTGTGCTTTATTGAATATTTGCACATAAACTGATGCTTGAATTATTATTTTTTAGTTATTCTGGTGTAGTAAAACAAGACTGGCCCAAATTGGCTTTTGAACGGGTGTACACCTTCATAAAGCACCAGCTTTGTTCTCTCTATATATGTAAACTATAGATTTATATAACTATGATGATGACATGATAGAAATTTTGCAGGTGCTGCTTCTCATACAATCAAGAGAGTGGTGTCAATTATATTCTATTTCAAGAGTCCCTTCCAGAAACAGCATCTTTTATCTCTAATCCTAGGCTGATAAACCATATCTTTTGTTCACTGAGAACTTCTGCATATTTGAAGTAGTGGAAAATGGCATGTCTATCCATCCCTGAAAGAATACATGAAAATAATTTCTGTAGCAAACCACCTCATTCCATTGCTGGGATATTCAGGGAATTTTTGATTGATTATATGCCATCAAGTCATTTTTTTGACTCCCACTGATGCATAGATAGATTTTCTCCATGATCATTGGTCCCTCACCTGTTCTTTCAAATCTCCCAATGGTGCACTCATTACATTATATTGTCACTGTAATTGAGTCCATCCACCTTGCTGGACATTCTCTTCTTCTCTTTTCTTTCTCTCTATGTCTCCCAGTGTTACAGCCTTTTAAACCTAGATCTTCTCATAATATGTCAGAAGCAGGATAATTTAAACCTAGTCATTTGTGACTCTACAACCAAGTAAGTTCAAATGTTTCCATAAAATAAATTTCAGCTCTTGAAATAGAACATTCCCTTCATAGAATGAGCCATGTTAAAAAATATAAGATAACTCTTAGAAGCACAACACACTAATCAAGCAACAATCAAAGACAGGGGTCTTCAAACTTGGCCCTTTTATGACTTGTGGACTTCAACTCCCAGAATTCCTCAGCCAAGCACGCTGGCTGATCAAAGCCATGAAGATTTAAACCCTACCCACTGAATTATCAAAAGAAATAACTAAAGGACCAACATTATTGCATCAACCTAACACACAACAATATTCACCCATCATACAACAATCAAGCAGCATCTAGATAAACTAGACCCATCTTTTCATGAACCTAATAACCAAAACCCAATAACATAGGAAGACAACACCCACACAATGAGCTACCCCATTACACAACTGTCAGCACCACCAATCACACTGGAAGCTACCAGCATAGAGGTAAAAGAGAATTGCCATCTTATCAGCCCAATAAATAATCTACCAACCAAAAGGCATCAATCACTTGCAGAATAGCATCCACCCATATGACTGCCCTATCCAAGCACACATCAAGCAAGCAAGCAAGCAGAAAGATATATAAAATCTCTGTCAACCAACAAATACCTCTCCAAAATTGTGCTGATAAGATTATGAAATATCTGCTATCAAAAACTAAGCTCAGAGAGTTCCAGCAACATATAAACTCTAAGCCACACATATTCACCAAATGTGGTCACTACCATCACAAATTTCAGTGCATTTTAAAACAGGCTGGTAATAGTAAGGAAAGAGAACAGTCTCTTTTGGAGCCCACCAAATTGAGGGCTACATAGAGGATTGAGTTTGACATCATATTGGTTCAAAGGACATTGTCTTTGTATGATTTCTCAGCCTGGGAGGTGGTTGTTTTTTTTTACAATATTTATTATATTCAGCCCATGCATTACTTGGGTTTTACGCTCTTTCAGTATGACAGTTCTCTAGATAATTAGATTATGAGCAAAAAGGCAGAATAGAACTAAGAGAATAAATAAATGAATGGTGTATATATACATTTTATTTGATTTATATGTTGGAGACTTCTGCAGAACAGAAAAGAGACTGACATTTCTGAAAATGTTCAGAATATAGACCAAGGGGCTTGAATATACATCAGTGCAAAAATACGTGAGCAAGCCGCACAGAATAAATTCTGTGATGAATGTCTGAAAGTTACCTCAGGATTTCCTAGAGCTGTCTAAAAATTATGAGAAGTCCGTAACTCCAACAAATGCTCCTTGAATAGACTGCATTTAATTTACAATTTAATCTTCAATAAACTCAAGTATATACCTTGCAAAATATATGTTGTGGCTCCCCTCACAAACAGAATGGTGCCATTGTTTAATTTCTTCACAATAATATAACTTTTGCTGTAAAAAGATAGCTTGAAATAGATGGGACAACCTGTTTATGGTTTGTATCGCTTTTGCATCTATTTGTTCATCAATGTTATAGCCTGGTTACTTCATAAATCATTTTTTAAAAAAAGAAATCCATATAAAATCACATAAAAAAATAATGCTGCCAATAGACTTTTTCTCCTTTATGCATTTTAACAAAAAATCTATTACAGACTATGTATGTGTCAACCTTCCAAGGTACACCAGACAGAAAACAAGACCAGACTCTGTTAATTCATCATAATTCTACTTTATTGTAAGACTACATTAACAGAATCTTGCAAGTCTGAAAGTGTAAATCTCTCACCATCTCTTTGACAGCCTGATAGGTTTTGAAGTTTCCTTTCTGAGTTTCATTCTCTGCTTATTATGCAGCTGTGGGCTATACCTTCTTTTAATTCATCATTCCCTAAGGCATACCAAGGTCATTCCCACATGCCATTGCATCATATAAAAGTAATTTCAATTCTGTGAAGACCCCCTTGTAATGCAGAATACGAAAACTGATTTGAAACTGTATTCTAATTTTCTTCTTAGCATAGAAAATGCAAATGAAGTCAATTCTGATTCTTCAGACATTGTATAATTGTCTTGATTATATGTGCAATCACATACACTTCAAAAACCTATAAAGTGTCAACACTGAATTGAGTGGATTGACTTTTTGTTTTACAAATGAAGAACTGAGAGATACCGAAATTAGAATGCAGGGTCTATCACCTCCCTTGTGTCCCCTGCCTTGGAATATCCTGGAAAGATATTCCACAAAGAAAGTGGTAGATGGGAGTCTACTGTCACAATTTATCTTGTTCCTCCAATAAATATTTCTGATGATCTAAAGAGTAATGGATAATAACGTGGGTAGATTGTCCTTCTCTACAGATCCCTGTCTGACTTTCTAC
>NW_015389618.1:47831-55852 GCF_001527695.2 Protobothrops mucrosquamatus
AATGCAGGGTCTATCACCTCCCTTGTGTCCCCTGCCTTGGAATATCCTGGAAAGATATTCCACAAAGAAAGTGGTAGATGGGAGTCTACTGTCACAATTTATCTTGTTCCTCCAATAAATATTTCTGATGATCTAAAGAGTAATGGATAATAACGTGGGTAGATTGTCCTTCTCTACAGATCCCTGTCTGACTTTCTACCGATGAAAGAAGGACTCATGTCTTCTTCTTTGTATAGGTGCTTTCTGCCTCAAGACAAAAGTAAGCTGGTCCAGATAGACCCACCTGGGAAATGGATACCAAATGAGATGTCCAGGATTAACCAAACAAAATGTGAAAGGGACCAAAAGGGGGAAAGAATTAGGCCAGTTGACGGGGTTGGCTTCTGAATCTCTGCCAGTGCTTAAAATGAAAAGAAAATTCTTGCTTAGTATATTATTAAGAAATGTTCAGAAGAGAACAATATAAAAAGAGTCTTATTGAAGTATTAACTAGCCAAGCTTAATAAAAAGAGCTTGCAGAGAATATGTGATTGCTATCAACAGTGTAGATCTGCTGAGAAAAGACCTCTATTGACACATACAGCTCAAATGTCAAGCTGATTGCTACAGTTTCCATATCAATTTACATAAATTATCCATAACGCAGTGAGAATTTATTTCTAAAAATTATGTTTGTCAGTGTTCATAATCTAATTAAGGGAGAATATAGTCATAGTTGCAGTTGATTACATCTTTCTCAAATGTACTTTATCCACTCTGCATGATAGCCATGAATAAGAATTCCAGTTATTTCTACTTTGAAGGAGGGGGGGTTATCATTCCTATATAGAACATTCAAGGGATATAATCAAAGCTCAGAGAATGAAAACTTCCTAATTATATCGTAACAGCATAATATAGTTCCTTACCCCTCCTCCATTTTCTAGAGTTAGAAAGTCTTTGGTGTTCATTAATTAAATTATTAAGCCATAACACTGTTTACTGATGAAAATTATAACCTACATAATCAAAAGCCAAAGTTCTTATTTGCTGATTAACCTTAATTAGCAGTAAAAGAATGACTAAGATAGAGTACAATCGTAACTCTCTAAGATGAATTGAGAAACTGTGTGGAATGCACTGGATCACCCCTAGAGTAGAGAGAAGTCTCTTCATGAGTGAAAGAGGCCTGTCCCTATTACAGCAACAGAAATATCACTATTGTTGCTACTCTGTAGTATGTGATGAATAGTTGGGATGTGTCTTGGATGAATATACTATGTTTCCCTATACTACGTTTCCCTGAGACCTATCCACAAAGGGGCAGAGGGAACTATCTCAATAGTTGCCCTCCCTCCTTCTGCCATGATGGTATAAACCCAGCCAGATTTAGGAGATGAAGACTTCTCCTCAGATTTTCTGTCTGCCCTCATCATAGCAAACTCTGATCAACTGCAACAAGCACATCCTGCTAGTGAGTCATCCCAGTTGAATTCAATCAACTTACTTCTAAGTAATCATGTTTAGGGCTGAATGTAGTGCTATAACTTTCCATATTTAATAAGCCTGAAGGCTTTCAACGTCAAGATGAGATTTTGAAGGGAAAAGTCTATTTGGCAATTGTTAACTGTCTTCTCTCTTGGAAAATGAAAGAGATAAACAGGATTACTTTTGAATCATTAGGTGACAGACTGTCATTATCTGAACACAAAAGACATGTACAAAATAGTTACTCTCATCCTTTCAAATCTCAGAATGGTCTAGCACAGTGGTGGCGAACCTATGGCACGGGCGCCAGAGGCGGCACTCAGAGCCCTCTCTGTGGGCACGCGTGCCATCACCCCAGTCCTGGGCCTTCAGCTGGGTTTTATAAAACCTTTTTGCTTTAGGCCTCCGCCGCCGTGTGGAAAAAAAAAAGGTTCAATCAGTCAATTTCAACTTCTCGTGGGAAAAAAAAGATCTTGCAAAGTTGGGATTGATTGAACTTTTTAGTCCCACCCAGTCTGCCGTTACCACCGCAGCCATGCTCAGCCAATGGGCCACATCCAGCCAATGGGCCACACCCACCCGGCACTTGACGATGCATAAGTGGGTTTTGGGTTGCAGTTTGGGCACTCAGTCTCTAAAAGGTTCGGCATCACTGATCTAGCAGAATCATTCAGATGGTCTAGCAGAATAATTGTGGACATAACATTACAGTAAACAACTATTCACCTTAACTACTTTTTTATTCTCTAGCAAAATTCTTTAGTTCTATTTGTGTGTGTGTGTAGCAGCAGCAGAATATAAAACTAACTGTAGAGTATCATAATTCCCTATAAGAGCTCAGATCCCTGTTCTGAGAATTGGCTGTCCTGTCCATCAGTGCTGAAAGTTTACTTTGTCTCTAATAAGACACACATTCACATACACAAGCACACAAACCTGTTGTTCTGTCCTCTCTTCACGTTACTCTGTGTGCAGCTTGACATGCAGCTAAACCCTTCTATCCTCCAATAAAACAGACCTTGTGGGTAGATCTGGATGTTTTGTTAAGAGAATAGGATGCTGAAACTGGGAAAAATAGAAATACATACAATAAGAACCCAAATACAAAATTGAGTTGCTGGTGAACATAACAATTAACAAAGATGAATCTAAATCTCACCAGTGATGCTGTGTGTGTGTGTGTGTGTGTGTGTATGTGTGTGTATTGTTGTTGCTCTCTAACCCCATCTAGTGGCGGGGGGGCAAATACCAATCTGTATTGTTTGGAAGGTGACCCATCCCCTTTTAAGAGTCATCTACCCATGAACCCTCATTCCCAGAACAAGTACATCCTGGGAATGGAAGCCAGACTCCATTTCCCTAAGCATTTGAAAGGAAGTAGAAATCATATGCTGGGGCAGTGGCTCTCAACCTTTTTAATGCCGCGACCCCAACCGGTCATAAGTCGAGGACTAAACCGGTCGTAAGTCGAGGACTTAATCAGTCGTAAGTCGAGGACTAAACCGGTCGTAAGTCGAGGACTACCCAACCGGTCGTAAGTTGAGGACTTTCCCTGCCCGGGAGCACCGTGCATGCGTGGTTCCGCCCCCTGCGCCGGCCGAGGCGTAGCTGGCAAGAGGCAGAGACGGAGCAGGCCGACCACCAGCTGGCCCAGCTCAAGGGAGGTAAGGCACCCGCCAGAAAAGGGGGAAAAAATGGCGGACAGCCTTGCTTGGCGACCCCCGTGAAATGGTCGATCGACCCCAAATGGGGTCCCGACCCACAGGTTGAGAACCACTGTGCTGGGGCATGACACTTGTGTGGTTGTTGTTTTATGAACAGCTAAAGATGCAAGAGTTGAAATAACTGGGTTTGTTTAGATAATCTTGGATTTAGTTCTAACCTGGAACAAAAAGGAATGTAACATCTTTCAAAGAACTTACGTTTATATTATTGTAGTTTCAATTTTTGGTAAAGATCAACTTCCTCCCAACATACATTCATTTAGATGCATATTTGAGCTTTTGGCCTCTTCATGGTAAGATCTTCCAAGAGACATCCATGGAGTTTCTTTCTGCTCTGTCAAAGCAAAGAGGCAATGACTATTGAGGAAGTGTAGAGTCGAGAAGAACAGAACTTCAACCACACTTCCACAAGGTGCTCTTTGCTTAATATTAACTGTAATAGCAAGAATGCATAGCATGCTTAGAGGGGCAAAACATATCTTACATACATTTCCTCTGGAACTTTAAAACAGTCCTGGAAGATTGGCAATAATTTATGTATTTCAATGTGCAAGCAAGGCTCTTTAGCAAAAAAATTCTTCAGTTACCTGAGTTTTCCCCCACTGATTTATTCACATCGTGTCATTTATTACTGGATGGCTCTGTACCAGCAGAAGCTTATTCTTTTCAGGGTGGCTATCCAGGAAAAAACATCTTTCCTGGGGAGGAGACATATTACAGCCCTTGAAGATATGACTCAGATAGGTCTTGCCTGATGACAAAAAGGGTAACAGGGCACTACATAGGAATCATCTCTGCAAAGGTAGTTCCAAGAATGAGTCAAAATAACAGTAGCCCTCTTCTTAACCATCACTAAGATGGCCAAATTTAAAAGAAGACATCTCCCACATCTTTTGTAGAATTTTAACAGATGTAGACTGATCTTTTCTTGTATTTGCCACCTCAAGCATTGAGAAATTCTTCAGCAGGAGAGAGGACCAAATATTTTTGTTATCACGCACCAAAGTGGGCAAAATACAGTGCTATTTACATGAGTAGAGAAGAGAGGGATACAATCCTCAGCCTAAGAAAAGTTTTACACCTTTCTTCTTTTAATTGCCTGCTAAAAACTGGTATCTGGAGTATCTGAATTCCAATTTTGTTGGTCTAAATTGACTGAGAATTGTACATAAAAGTATGAAGTCTTGCTGTTGTTTGCCTGTGAGAGAGTTTTTGTAATTTGTTAGGCCAATTTTTTTTTTAACTGCGTTTGTAAATAAACCATTATTAGATCAATTCATGTCAAGTAACTTAAGCATTAAGTTAAAAAAGAAAAATACCCTATGCCTAATTTGTTTTTATTCAAACACGGAGGGGAAAATTAAGAATAGCAAAAGAAGTATAGTTGCCAATTCATTAGAAACCTTTTCTGCACTACTCATCTCACCTAGGTGACTCTGGATAGTTTACAAACAAATGTATAATGTGTTTTCCATTGTTGAAGTTCTCTAAACTTGGTTTTCAGGTTGCAGACATTTCATTGTATGAATTTTGGAACAGTGAAGCTTGTTTTTTGACAGCAGTTATATATCCTCCTGTCTTGCCTATTTTGTGTGTGCTAGGATAGGGTGTTTATGTGGCTGGATCTGCAAGTGATTGATGTTTGGTTGTTGATAGATTATTTATTTGGCTGATAAGGTAGTGGTTCTATTTTATCTTTGTGTTGGTTGCTTTTTGTATGGTCAGTGGTATTGATAGTTGATAGTTGTGTGATGGAGTACTTGTTGTGTGATGGACTGGAAATGTTTTCCGGTCACATTTTGAATTCTTTTGGTTTTGATAATTAAGTTGATAAAGAGATAGCTCTAGTTTACCTAGCTGTTGATGGACTATTTTATGATGGGTTACTGCTATTGTGTGTTGAATTAATGCATTGATGTTGGGTTGGCTATGCATTTTGATAATATATAAGTAGGGTTTAACCATATAGTCTGTTGATCGCTGCTTGGTTAGAGTGCACGCTTCAAAAATTGACATCATTTTTTGATATAGCCTATTCCATCCTTTCCAGTTTCTGGTCTGAAATTTTATTTATTTATTTGATTTCAATAGCTGCCAATCTCAACAAGGGATCCTCATGTCAAGATTATCTCTGAGGGGGAGATTAGTGAAATTGTGACACATCTTTTGATGGCCAGTAGTGTTGGTTTATATGTTCTGCTAAATTTCTGCCTGGCCTATGTATTGCTTGCAATATTTGCATCAGTAGAAAGGATTGTAGAGGTTATAGCAGCTTCAAGAAAGGTTTATACATCCAACAGTTTTACAAAAGGGGAAAAAATCTGTTTTTTAAAATTACACTAGTTTTAATGGAATTTAGGAATGCTATTTCACTGGACAAGAAGCTAACAAGCTAACAAGAAGCTAACAAAACATACGAAGAACGGCTGCGGGACTTGGGTTTGGCTAGTTTAAAGAAAAGAAGAAATAGGGGAGACAGGATAGCAGTGTTTCAGTATCTGAGGGGCTACCACAAGGCAGAGGGTGTCAGGTTGTTCACCAGAGCATCAGAAGGAAGGACAAGGAACAATGTTAGAAACTGATCAAGGAGAGAAGCAACATGGATTTAAGGAGAAACTTCCTGACAGTGAGGACAATCAACCAGTGGAACAGCCTACCCCACAGAAATCATGGGTGCCCCATCACTGGAGATCTTTAAGAAGAGACTAGACAATCACCTGTCTGAGATGGTGTAGGTTCTCTTGCTTAAGTGGGAGGGGGGGGGCTGGACTAGAAGACCTCCAAGGTCCCTTCCAGCTCTATTCTATTCTATGAATTCCCTAAATTTTCAGATACAGGATCAGGAGGCATTCATTTGAAACTTAATATATTCATTTTCTTTTTTCTCTACCTTTTCTCTAATATTAAAGAAGGAAGGAATTTGTTCTTGCACCTGCTTGCAATCTTTTTTTTCTTTTTTTCTTTGACCTTTTCTCCTCTCTTTAAGAAAAAAGGAAAAGAAACACACACACACACACATACACACAAAAACTGCTATAATGAAAGGAAATAGTGGAGATTAAGTTGACTTGTCTTTAGATCCAGGTGTAACCTTCTTTTTTTGTGTGTGTGTATTCCAACTCATGAGGCAAACTAACATTAAAAACCAGCTGCATATAATTAAACAAAGTGAACATCTAAAACACATTTATATCATCAGAAAGTATTATAAATTCTATTCTTGTATATAGGTTAGAAAAAAGATCTTACTCGGCAAAGCAATTAACAATATGAATCTCTCTCACCACAACCGCATACTAAAATGTTTTATTAAAGAAGAGAGAGTTCAAAAAGTGGCCTGCTTTCAGATCATCTCTTCTCAAACCCAGTAAACTTATTTGGCAGGCAGTGCTCGACTTAACAACAGTTCCTTTACTGACCGTTTGAAGTTACAATAGCACTGAAAAAAGTGACTTATGACAGTTTTTCACACTTACGACCGTTGCTGCATCCCCACAGTCACGTAATTAAAATTCAGATGCTTGGCAACTGACTTATATTTGTGACACTTGCAGTGTCCCGGGATCATGTGATCACCTTTAGCAACCTTCTGACAAGTAGTCAATGGAGAAGCCAGATTTACTTTACAATTGCATTACTAACTGTTACTAATAGTTAACAACTGCAAGAATCCACTGAACAACTGCAGCAAGAAAGATAGTAAAATGGGGGCAAAACTCACTTAACACCTGCCTTGCTTAGCAACCGAAATTTTGGGCTCAGCACAGTAATGGAACAAAATGTCAGTGATTAAAAAAGAGTGCTAGTATATACTCAAGTGTGTGCCTTTGCATCCATGGGAATCTAGTGAATAAAAACTCACCTTTCTAAATTATCATGTAGAGAAAAGGCTTCTTTTTGATGTTCTCCCTACATCCCATTTTGTTTTGTTTTTTCCGGCGAGAGCGCAGGTAGCTTTTTTGTAGGAACTTATTGAATACTTGTAGACTTTTCTGTGTGGAGAAAGTCTGTGATGTGCTGTAAACAGCTTGCTGTTTGTCAACATCAGAGGCATGGTAAACTGACTGTGGTAACGTTAATACCAGGAGTGATGGGCTATCCCGGCCTTATGGATTTTAGTTGGTGGATAAAAGGAGTTCCTGTGCTGTAGAGGGAGTGGAAACATCTGCAACCACTTACAGAACTCCAGTATAATTTACTTTGGAATATAGTGCAATGTCCATTAGTAAGGATGGCACCTTGCAACATTTTCAGTGTAGCTGCAAACAAGAGGGCAAAATTTGGGCAAAAATGATAGAATTGGGCATGAGTTGGATTTTTAATTTTTGATTTCACTATGTATTATAGTTTATTGATGCCTGCAGCTGCTCCTCCTTCTTTTTTTCTTTCTTAGTGGATAGTAATATCTGGATTGTTCTAAGAGAAAGTGAGCTTCTTTAGACTTATCAGATCTGGGATACAAAAATCTGGTCAACCATTCAATGACAGCAATGAATTAGAATTTTCTGTATCTCTTCTCATCACTCTTAATAGTTGTCTAAAACAGTGGTTCTCAACCTTTTTAATGCCGCAACCCCAACCGGTCGTAAGTCGAGGACTAAACCAGTCGTAAGTCGAGGACTACCCAACCAGTCGTAAGTTGAGGACTTTCCCTGCCCGGGAGCGCCGCGCATGCGTGGTTCCACCCCCTGCGCCAGCCAAGGCATAGCTGGCAAGCGGCAGAGACGGAGCAGGCCGACCACCAGCTGGCCCAGCCTAAGGGAGGTAAGGCACCCGCCGGAAAAGGGGAAAAAAATGGCGGACAAAAAAAATGGTGGACAAAAAAAATGG